>NW_023654822.1:0-4449 GCF_015228065.2 Penaeus monodon
AGGGGGGGCCCACCAAAAGAGATTTTTTTTAGGCTCATGTGTCGCGGTCTCCATAAAGAAAGGGAAATGAGCATGTCAGAAAAACTGGAACGACGCACTACTTGCACAATCCCCAAATATAGAACGATACCCTTTGCAACTGTAGGGAAAGGCTTGGGGAGTAGGGTCACTCTACAGTGTCTGTATTGTGGGTTCAGAGTAGATATGTAAAAGTTAAATTTAAATTTAGTATATTCAACAAAAAAAATTTGGTATATACGCAAACTCACATACAAAAACACACACAACACACACACCAACACACACACACACACCACACAACACCACACAACAACACACCACACACCACACCACCCCATTGAACAGAACTTTTCATATACAGATGGTCATGAATGATCTTGTCTACAGACCCAACACTAATCTTGACGCTTGGCACGGCGAACAGTAGTACGGCGATTTTCCCAAATCTCATTCTCACTTGATGAGGGTGCCCCTCATCCGTAACTGAAGTCCCCCGGGGATAGGACCTTTTTCACGATCTACGACCGCACCTGAATGGCGATGGCAAATTTTAAAGCGTCATAGGATGGGTTTTCCCTCCATAAGTTCCCTTCCCTTCATCGAAGTCCCTTATGGGTGCTTCACTGTAAAAACCTCTCGAACACCCCTGGTTCCTTTTTCAAACTACGCACCTTCACCGCTGTAACGGAAATATGTTTGAATTAAGAATGGAAATAAACACATGACCTATAAGATATTGTATTTTATGCATGTGAAATTCAGCCTCTGAAAAAGCGGGTCAGGGGGAACCTTAATAGCACCCAAGACACCACATATGTGATGTGTGTGTGTTTTAGGGTATATTATATAATATATATCAAATTATATTGATATATAATATATTATAGTATATATTTTTTAAAATATATAATATTGTAATAGAATTTATAATAATTTTAATATATATATATATTATATATATATATATATATATTAGATATATATATGTATGTATGTATATATTATGTATATTTTGGTGTATATATAGTAATATGATATATAATATATAATATAAAATATATATAAAATTTTATATTATATATATATTAATTTTATATACTATTTTATATAATATATATATTTATATTATTAATATATATATAATATATATATAAATATAAACACACACCCCAACACCAACACATACATACACAAAACCACACAAAACACACCCCAACACACACCACAACACACACACACAACACTATATATATATATATATAAAATATTATATATAATACAAATACATATACATAAATATATATATATAATATAAATATATAATATATAAAATATAATATATAGTATATATATAAAGAACACACATACAATACACATACACACATCATTGTGTGTTATTTGTGTGAAAATGTATATATATATATTATATAATATAATAATATATATATATATTAATATATATATATTATATATTTTATATTTATAATATATATTAAAGACACACATACACTTTACACAATACACACATGCAGTGTGTGTGTTGGGGTGTGTGTAAATGTTATATATATATAAAATATATATTATAAAATATATATATTATATATATATATATATATATATATATATATATATATAATAAACACCCCCATATGCTTTATATTTTCCCTGTATATGTAGGCAACCATAGTAGATTTGAGAGTCCATTGTTCTCGCTATGTAAAAATAGTATATTTCTATATGGAAAAATAATGAAAAAGAAATCTTTTTTAAAACACAGTTTCATTGGTGGGCTCGACTCTTAGATCCTGCTTCCGACGAAATAAACGCCGGTCAAAGTCTACGACACTGTTTTGACAAGGTTGTCAAGTAGACGCTGGAAGCTCTTGAAATTTTCGTACGCTGCGATAACAGGTGACGGAGGTAGCCTCTCGAGCGAGGGGGCGCACGGCAATATAAAGGGTCCCCAACCCCTGGCTGCATTGTCTCGGCTTCCCATCTCCCGGTAAGGACAGCTCTTACTGAAGTTTTGCTTTGATACGAACCTCTCGGTATTGCCCGTAGAATTCTAGAAGTGTACAGTATTTTACTCTAAGGCTTTATGTTCCCAGCGTTTGTGCAAGCATAAAGTGAACTTTTGTCCCCTTTTCATAGAATGGCCAAATACGAAGAAAATCTTTTTGGGTCATTATCATTATTTTTGTTTTTGTTATTGTTATAAACAAAAATGATTTGAAGGAAATCGGCTCCCGACATCAAAATTTTGACCAGAACTATCATGAAATCAAGAATGTTTTAAAAGTTTCCTTGATTGGGCAAAGTATGTCGTATGCGTCTTATTAGTAAGCATGCCCTTCGTGTAATCCCGTAAGACAATCTTGAGGTTTCTCTTTACTTTCATGTTTTGCGAAAACTGATACCATATGAATTTAATTTTTATTCTAACAGTTTTAATTCGGGATTAATTATAAATAAAACAACTACACGTGGCAAACATCGTTCCGAGCACATCCCAGCACACACACACATACACACATACACATACATGTGTGTGTGTGGTGTGTGTGTGTGCGGGGTATATATTTATATATTGTGTGCGTGTATATTCTCAATTCATTTTACGATTTCGATACAGCACCTATATTTTTATAGAAGAAAGTGCCAACCCGCATTGCTTTCTTTTTCGGAGAGTTAAGACAATGTGTCGGTGCATTCGGAAATAGTTTACTCAAAGCGCTACGAAGCGCAATTGAGACACTGAATTATTCTCATCCCGCGCAACGTCACAGCTGTTTCACTTCCCCCATGACAGCTGTATCCTGTAGCGTCAAAGGTCGTCACCTGCGAGCCTCAGTTACCCTTCCATAAAACCCCCACACGTGTGAACATCCTCATCTACCAAATGGATTTTTCGGGAACCATAGCGCCCCCTTGGTAGCCTCCATCTACGTCAGAGGATGTTTGATGGAGGCAGATGACGTCAGTAATGACGGTGGGGCAATTGTCATGGCGCCTGGCTTGATTTTACATGCGCTCAGTGTAGAAAATGCCGATCCAAAGCCAAGGGCACATTGCCATCGTCGGAAACATAGGGAATTATAAAGAAGTTTAATACGGTGAGTATAGGGAAAGTGATGTAATGACACTCGAAACACGTCATGGGAAACTTGAGCGCGACGCACATAACACATGGCGAAACCGGATGTTGATCTCATACAGGTGGTGGATCACACCGTAGACCCATATATAAGGCTGTGAGACAGGGCAGGGTTGAAGCGCTCGCCAACCCCACCGCCACACATGCCCAAATATCACTGTGTAAGTACTGTTTCGTGACAAAAGGACGTCAGCCTAGGAATCGCTGGGACCAAAGGATGGAAGAATTTGACTACAAAAAAGAGGCTGTTATTTTAGGGCATCAGCGCATCGGATAATGTATTTTCGAATGTGCCCATTATACCCTGTGTTGCTTTGCATCTCTAAAAGGATTTATAGATTTAACAATTACAATAATCTAGATATCAGCAACATTCTTTATTGATGGTATCGGGAAAAAAAAAATTGCCACGCTGCTTGCTCTTCATTTGTATCACTAATTCACCGAATTATAAAATCATTGACCTCATTGTTGCATGGTACTCCATTTCCGATAATTAAAATTATTTTAGTTTCTTGTGCCACATTAATATTTTCTCTGTTTTCTTCTGGCAAGAGAAGAACAAGAGAACGGGAATTCTAGAGTGACAACGAGTGTTCGGCAGCAAGATGACAGCACGCTTCTCCCTTCTGTTTTTCGTCCAGGCGTTGGCGATGGCGTCTCTGCGGCGGTCTCCACCCCGCCCACAGCAGCCACATCGTCACCACGTTCAGGGACGTCTTAGTATCTGTAGCCTCATTGATGCCCTTTTTTATTTTACTGTAATATTCATCACACCGTTAAAGTACCATGTTAACAGTATCGATATATGTTTCCAGGTGGTGCTTGGAAATACTACTACCCAACACCATCGGCCCCCCTCGGCGTAAAGCTCGATGTCTCTTTCCCGCCTTTGCCTGGCTCACTCGGCTCTCACTCTCGCCTCAGACCAGCATTGAGTCTCTCTAGTAAGCTTATTTATATTTCTACCGATCTGATTTCGTAAATGCACAACCTCGGTCATGAATATATTTAAGTGAAAATATATCCTTTTTATCAACGCATCCTCTTCCGTAGTGTGGGTGCGAGCGGCAAGATGACAGGGCGGCGTGGCGCAGGCGCTACTGAAGCTCGCGGTCATGCGCTTTCAAAGGGGTTTGCGCGATTTCCTGGGCTGTTTGGGCCCCCATCTGCATGCACACCGGGACTATACTCGTCATGACTTGCCCTGACTACTTAACTCTGATGCACTCCTGCTCGAAACACTGTTCTAAAAAGGGGGCTACTGTCTTTTA
>NW_023654823.1:0-4448 GCF_015228065.2 Penaeus monodon
TTTTAATTATTTTTTTTGTTTGAAACATTCAGTAATACCCCAAACGTACCCATTTTTTTTTTTTTTTTTAAAATTTCACCACATAAATAAAAAATACGGGAAACTCAAAAATTTGCCCCCCCCCCCTCACGAACGTTTTTAAATTCCCCCTTTTTTTTTTTTTTTTTTTTTAATTAAAATATTACATCAAATTTTTTTATTTTTTTTAAAAAAAACACTTGAAAGTTAAACATTTTTATTCCAATAAAAAACAAACCAAAAAACAAAAAAAAAAGAAAAAAAAAAAAAAAAAAAAAAAAAAAATTTTTTAAATAAAAATTAAATTTATATTGTAAAAAAAATAAAAAAATTTTTTTTTAAAAATATAAAACTAACTAAATTTTTACATTTTAAAAAATATCTTAAAGCTGTTCTTTTTCACTTCGTAAATTTCCTTTTTTAAAAAGTGGTTTAAAAGCACATTGTTCAAATTTAAAATTTTGTTTTATTTTTTAAAAAAAAATATAAAGAGAAAAAAAAAACCCCCGTTAAAAATTTTTAAAAACTTTTTTTTTTTATTTTCCCCTTTTGTTTTTCCTGGGTAAAAAAAACCCTTTTTAAAAATGTTCGTTAATAAATGGGGAAAAATTGTATTCGGGTGTTTTCCTTAATAAATTTAATATTTTTTAGTTTTCATTATTTTATTTTTTAAAAAAAACCTTTATTCCTTTAAAAATTTATTAAAAATTTTTTTTTTTTTTTTAAAAAATTTTTTTTTTTTTTTTATTAGTTTTGTTGTTTGGTTTTTTTTGGGGTTTTGTTTTTTTTTTTGGGTTTTGGGGGGGTTTTGGGTATTAAAAATTAAAATTAATTATATTTAAAAATTTATTTAAAATTAATTTATTTTAAATTTTTTTTTTTTTTTTTTTTTTTTTTTTTTTTTTTTTTTTTATATTCACATTATCTATTAAAATCTTTTAAAATTTTTTATAATATATTAATATTACAACACCCCTTATTATATATATATATATATATATATATATATATATAATATAATATATATATAAAATATATAATTTTTATATAATATAATTTAATATATATTTTTTATATAATATATATTTGTGTGTGTGTGTGTGTGTGTGTGTGTGTGTGTGTTGTGTGTGGTTTTGGTGTGGTGTGTGTTTTATGTGTGTGTGTATACATATATAGATATATATATATATTAATATATATATAATATAGCTTATACACACACTGCACACACACACACCCAAAACACACACACACACCCCCAAAACACACACACACACACACACAACACACACACATATATATTTTAAAATATATTAATATATATTATATATAATAAAAACTATTAAAATATATATTAAAAATTATATATATATTAAACGCGTGGGCGTGTGAGTCTGTATGTTTTTTTAATATATACACGCAAAGTATGCTGTTATTTAAAGTTTATAGCAGGGTAGCGAGCTGGTAATAACAGAAGTAGTAGAAATAGTACTTTATTATTGTTACAGTGTCAAAACATATGCATGTGTGTATATGATACTGTGCTGCTGCTGTTTTTTTGTTTTTGTTGTTTTTGTTGTTTTTTTTTGTTTTTGTTGTTGTTGTTTTTTTGTTTTGCGCTGCTGCTGGGGGGTGCTGCTGCTCTGCTGCTGTGAATGATGATGATGATATGATGATGATGATGGGTGATGATGATATAAAGATAGATGATGATATGATGATATGATAATGAAATGATAAAGATGATGAATGATATGATTATGAGATGATGATGATGTGATGATGATGATGATGTAAAGATAAGATAATGATAATTAATTTTTTAATGATAGATAATGATAAGATGGAGAGGAGATGGAGATGGAATGGAGATGGAGATGGAGAAGATGGAGTAAAAATGGGGATGGTGACGATGACGATGACGATGAGACATGGGGACATGATGACGATGATGATGATGACGTGATGATGCGATGATGATGACGATGTGATGATGAGATGATGATGAGGATGAGGGTGATACGATGACGAGCGATGACGATGCGATGCGATGACGATGACGAAGACGAAGACGAAGTGAAGATGAGACAAAGACGAAATGAGATGAAGATATGAAGATGATTTTGCGCTGAATAACGATAAAAACAAAAATGGCAGCAACAATAATAAAAAGATGTTGAAATATCGCAATAGGGTCTTGTATGGTTGTGGGTATAACATTAACACAAAAAATAGCAAATAATGTTCCCGAAAACTATGTTTTTAACGAAAACAAAAATGAAAACGGACGCGACTTAAATCCGCCGAAAGGGAATGAATACACGAATGTAAATGAATAAAAAAATGAAAAGGGGAGAGGCGAGAGGACAATCTCCTAATCCCCGCAGATTATTCGCTCCGCCTGTGCCTGATTTCTCATCTGGCTGGACGCAAAATACAAAGCACAGGCGGGAAAAAATGGTGAACTGTGCGGTTACATTTTCCGTTTTATCGGGCCCAAAGGGGGCAAAAGGAGTCGGGGGAGAGGGTCCACGCGCGTGAGATCTTTGGAGATGTAATGAAATTTGTCTCGCGTCAGTCACTATCATCAAGGTAGGGGTGCTTTTTAGTTTCTCGTGTATTTCGTTCACGGAGATGATACAGGTCGTAAAAGTGTGTATTTTAAACACGTAAGCGGTGTGTGTGGGGTGTGGTGTGTGTGTGTGTGTGTGTTGTGTGTGTGTGTGTGTGGTGTGTGTGTGTGTTGTGTGTGTGTGGTGTTAGAAAGAAGGTAAAAAGTGATGGCTTTTTAAACATTTCTTCAGTCCTTCAGTGAACATACTTGTAAAGAGAAAATTGTAAAGTTTTAAATAATTTCAAGTTGAAAAGATTCAGTAATCATATTTTTATTTACTCCGGAAACTACGACAGGATTCTTTTTACGGAGGGGGAGAAGGGGGAAATTCCGTAAAGAATACTATCTTCCCGGGATGACTTACTTTAAACCATAAAACCCCCAAAAAGGGTCGCGTTTTGAATTTACAAACCCTTTGGATCGCCTTCCATGATTACAATATTGCCAATTAAAATCGACAACCAGTGTTTTGCTCACAGTTGTAAAGCCAACTTCCGGGTGTTAAAGTAAAAACAAAAATTAGCACAAAAAAATCTGGCAATATAAACTCTGGTTAATTTTTGCGGGGTGCGGAGCCTCCATTTTTTAAATTGGGTGTTCGCCCTCAGATGTCGGCACCAGACCAATCAAAGACCGCCCCTTTCTGTTTTACTACTGTTACCTTCGTTCTTTTTGGGGCTAAAATTTGGAAACCCTGGGAATTTTATATATATCCTACACAATAGCCACGCGGATCTCACGCTAGATTTATATTTTCAAAAAAAAAATTCAAACAAGAGAGCAAAATGTCTTAAAAGGGAAGCACGAGCTATTTTGCCTCCCCAGCCGATATTTTCACCGTGTTGAAAAAATTCACCAAATTAAACCGTTTCAGACGCCGTTCCAGATGGCTGTACAAGCGTCCAGTGATTTGGAAAAGGTTAGAAGAGTTTTTTTGTCTTCCCGCTGACCTACCATCTATATCTTGGAGTTTTTAAACTTTATACGAGTTTCCACGGGCTTGACTGGTCGAGATAAAGAATTGTATACATATGAGATAATTCCTATTCTTACCCGGACATCGCTTGTCTCTTTACTCGCAGTTTGTATTGGTATTCCCAACAGAATGTTTTATTGGGTTCATCTTGTTCCCAAAATGTTTATTTACGCCTCTTCCATGTACGCCATCACAGCGCGTGGTTTAGTCCCACGTCCAGACTCTTCCTTCCGAGGCCAGCTCACACACGCCTCATGTTAAAACGGCCACAACCTGGTTTACGAGGCTAATCTACACGGCCAATCTGAATATGCAATATATTCATACTCCCCTCCTTACAAAAAACGTTAGGAGAACAGTACTGAGATTAATCTTGTTTTCTTCCTCTCCAAGCTTTGCCTTTTCTCGCGATTCCCCTTTTTGTGTGGGCGTAATGTTCACATGGTGCTGAAAGTACTCCTCTTGTTTTTTTATCTCCGAGAAAAATTTCTCAAATTTTCCACGGTGAATCTATACCTTTACCTGATGGACATACTTTGAGGTTGAGAACTATTGTGTTCATAATTGAAATTACGTTTAAGACGGCGTAGGGTTTTTTATACATTCACATTAATTGACAGTGAACACAATGGGAAACAAAGCCCAGTAAACTATTTATCATAATTGAAAGTCCATTCCATGAACCTGTGTGTATGGTGGGGTGTGTGTGGGGTGTGTGTGTGTTTTGTGTGTGTGTGTGTGTGTGTGTTTTAGACAGTGCGGAGTTATATAGAATGCAGGCGGTAAGTGCATAAGAAATGTCGTGTGTGTGTTGTGTGGTGTGTGGGTTTGGGCGTGTTT
>NW_023654824.1:0-4447 GCF_015228065.2 Penaeus monodon
GAGTTTTTGGCACGATTTAGAGGTCCCCAGTTCTTTCCAGGAGAGTGCCGTATTACCTTTTAGGTAATCATTCTCTCTATTACGGCTTGGGACCAGCCTTGACTTGGGCTGGCTGTCAACCCAATGGCTAGGTAGCAATGAGGTGAGTTCTTGCCAGGAACACGGCCGGCCGTGACCGATCTCGACTCAGTTGGCTCTGACAGTCTTGCGTCGATGCTCTAACCACTCAGCCATCGCGGCCTTAATTTTTTTTTCTATTTTCAAGTGCTCTGTCCCACACGACGTTGGCGATCATGGATTCCATGATTTCTTGGCAATTAGAGCTGGTTTGCCGTTATACCCCGGGTTTTATCGAGTCCCATCTCTATACCGGCTGGGCCGCACTACCCGGGCTGGCCTACCACCCAGGCAAGGTAGGATTTTTTTTTTTTTTTTTTTTTCCACCACCTCACTATCTTGTCGCGATTGCCATACAGCGCGGAGAAGTAGTTATGTAAATTTAACCACAGTAATTTCGGATGCTTGGTGATTTTAACTGCGGAACCATTAGGTTCGGAGTCCAACGCTGTAACCACTGGGCTATCGAGGCAGCAAAGTATTTTTTTGTCATGCGCGAGGGCGTCGACGATCATGCATTTCCATCGTTGCATGATTTCACTAGGCGGAATACGGAAGTTGTCTGCCGTTGTTTTCTTCCGGGTGTTTTTATCGAGTCACCATCTATATCTAAATGGTCGGTGACGTTCCACACATTTTTACATTATATATATATATATATATATATATATATATATATATATATATATATATTATATATATATATATATATATATATATAGTTCCAAATGGCGCACCTTTTGGTGCATGGACTGCATTTTTTTTCTGATACTTATTCCATTCAAAAATTACTATTCCATTCTTTGAATGGAATAATCATGTTGTAATGCGCCTCTCATTACTTATATAATTTCGCAAATCTTGTCACTGACATGTGGTATCATCATTAAAAAATATAAAAATGTTTCGAGACATTTTGTTTTGTCCAATGTCAACACTTACTGATAAGGTGGTGTTATCATTATAATAGAGGAACTGGAAATGGTGTACCTGACATCTTCAACATAATCACGATTGCCAAAATCAGTGTCAATGTTTAAATCTCTATCAACGTCTGGAAAAAAAAATTTATTAAAGAGATATACAAGTATTACAAATGTTAAAACCCCCATTGATGAGGTATGAAAATAAACACATATCACTTTGGGTCATTTAAAAATAATTCGTAAGGTTTCTCACCTGATTAATTGATCCTGTGTGGATTCCTCAGGAATGTATGAATGACAAATTACCCATTTACTCATGGGTTGTTTGTTTGCAAGAGGACCGAATGCACGGCAAGTCCCATGGAGTGATTCCATTGAAAACGATTACAAGGTTTTGCAGAGGAAAAATAAAGTCAGAAACTTGCCGACTGATTAAGGATGATATCCATGCATTTCCATACCTATATATAACATAATATACAGTAATGATAAGGAGCAACATTGTGATACTACTACAAATTATGGTATGACCATATAATATATATATATAATATATATATATATATATATATATATATATTATATATATATATATATATATATATGTTATGTACATATATTTATTTATATATATATTATATATATTATTATATATATAACGTATGTATTCTGTGTATGTGTATATATAGTATAATATATATATATATATATATATATATATATATATATATAGGTAATGTATCATGTATATACATATATATATATATCTATATATATAATATATTATTATATATTAAAATATGTATGTATTATATCTGTGTATGTGTATATATAGTATAAATATATATATAATATTATAATATATATATATATATATATTATATATATATAATAATATATATATATATATATTATTATATATATATATATTATATAATATATATGCATGTATATATAAATGTTTTTATATGTCTATATATTTTTTTATATAAGTATGTGTATAAAGTGTTTATATATATAATATATATGTGTTTATATTAATATATATATAGAATATATATATATTATATATATAAAATATATATATCATATATATATATAATATATATATACTATATTAATATATTATGCATATATATGTGTGTGTGTATATGCATGTGTGTATGTGTTTGTGTTGTTATAGTGATATATATCTAAATTGTATATTATATTGATTAATATATATATATATATAGATATAATATATATATTTATATATATATTATATATGTATATTATAATATATATTATATATATATATATATATATATATATATATATTATATATCTATATATATATATATATTATATATATATATATATATATATATGCACTCTCCGTGGAAAGGAACTGGGACCCTACCACGTACTCACTCCAAGAGCATCACAACATGAAAACTACAATAGTATCATGCTGTGACCACGGCGGCTCAACATGAACCTACCGTTAAAAGAAGAATATATATATATATATATATATATATTATATTATAAATATATATATAATATATATATATATATATAGTATGTGGGTGTGTGTGTGTGTGTGTGTGTGTGTGTGTGTGTGTGTGTGTGTTGTGTGTGTGTGTGTGTGTTGTTGTGTGTTTGTGTTGTGTGTGTTGTGTGTGTGTGTACTGTGTGTGTATATATATTCTCTCTCTCTTAACATATATATGGATATAGATATACATCTTATGTATGTGTATATGTATATTATATTTTTTCTTCTTCTTTTTTTCAACAACCATTTATTCCACTGCAGGATATATATCGCTTGTCTCATTTATTATTTGAGAGGATATTTGGCAGTCTCACCTTAGCCGATTGGATGCTCTTCCTAATCAACCGCGTTCGGCGTTTAACACCTGTGCCACGGCGGCGACTTCCCCTACGACACCTGCGTTTAGACTTCTCAAGGCGATTTGTCGTTTTTCCCTCGCCATAGATCGGGCTCGAGCGAGCACGGGGAATTGAAATCGAACCATGAGGGTCGGAGTCCAGTGCTCTAACCACTGGACCATCGTGTGTGTGTATATATGTAATATGTATATTGTGTATATATATACATATATATATATATATATATATATATATATATATATATATATATATATTCTGTGTATCATAATGTTCTCCAATACATACCCTATTGTCACATTCGTTCCAATACCCTACCTCAGTCTAACGGAAGCAAGCGCTATGTTCCCGCGAACTTATAGCGAAAAATAGAGAAAATGCTATTCGTGGAATGATACTGAAATAGACGCCCTTTGCCATCTGGTTTTGCAGCACTGCTTATTGAGCTGTTGCACTGCCCATGGTTTCACTAGTGATATATTCCAGGCTGCAGAATCTGCCGCAGTTAGATTGAAAGCGGCAATGTTTTATCACAGAATTTCATTACGTCGATCATATGCATGAAATTTTACTGTGGCGAAACTGTGTTATCCATAACTTAACGGTAATAGCCATGTCCTTTTGTCGTTACTGTTCATATCTTGAAAAGAATACCTGTTTTCCTTTAACCCGATGCAAATATATTTTCTATTATGGTTTTTAGCAAGCTATTACTGTTTGATTGGATACATCCAATGTATTTGAGGCCGCGCATACCTGCCAAGATGATGTGAGAGTGAATATACATTTTGTCAAAGCATACGGTATATGAATGAATAAATGAATAGATTACTTAAGAAGTAAATATATATATATATATATATAATATATATATATATATATATATATATTATATATATATATATATATATATATATATGTGTGTGTGTGTGTGTTGTGTGTGTGTGTGTGTGTGTGTGTGTGTGTGTTGTGTGTATGTGTGTGTGTGTGTGTGTGTGTGTGTATATATAATTAGGAGTGCAAGAAGGAAGAGGAGGGATGTGGGAGGGGCAGGTATAGACTTTAAGTGGGAGTGATGTAAGGAGCTTTGGAGTGAAAGGGGAAGGCACAACGGAAAGGAAAGGGAGAAAGAGGGGGAGAGGGAAAGGGAGAAAGAGGGGGAGAGGGAAAGGGAGAAGAGGGGTGAGGGAAAGGGTGAAAGAGGGGTGAGGGAAGGGTGAAGAGGGGGTAAGGGAAAGGGTGAAGAGGGGGTAAGGGAAATGGGAGAGGGGAGGCGAAAGGTTGAAGGAGGAGGGTGAACGAGGAGATTCAGTTTTTTTTTTCCACGGGTCCCGCTAGGACATATATAAATATGCATATATACAGCATACCCACATACAGAACTCTCTCTCTCTCTCTCTCTCTCTCTCTCTCTCTCTCTCTCCTCTCTCTCCTCTCTCTCTCTCTCTCTCTCTCTCTTTATATATATATATAGTTATATATCATATAATTATTTTTTTTTTTTTCCT
>NW_023654825.1:0-4446 GCF_015228065.2 Penaeus monodon
TATTAAAAAAAAATTTAAAAAAAAAAAAAATTAAATAAATTAAAAATTATATTAATTTTTTTTAAATTTTAAAAAAAAATTAAAAATAGGGAAAAAAAAAAAAAAAAAAATAATAAAAAAAAAATTATAAATTTAAAATAATATAAATAAAAAAAATTAAAAAATAAAAATAAATTTTTAATAAAAAAATTTTATTTTGTTTTTATATATATATTTTTAAAAAATATATAAAAAAAAAAAAATATTTAAAAATATATTATATATTAAAATTTTTTAAAAAAAAAAATTTAAAAAAATTTTTTAAAACATATATAATAATTAAATAATAAAATAATAAATATATTATAATTTTAAAATAAAATAAAAATTTATAATAATATATTTTTTATATATATATAATAAATTTTTATTTTTATATAATATATAAATTTAAAATATAAATTTTATTTATAATTAATATATTAAATTTAAAATATAATATATTTTATAAAAAATAAAAATTATATAAATTTTTTTAAATATATATAAATTAAATATATAAATTTTTATAAAATTTTTAATTATTTTTATAAAATATATTTATATTAAAATAAATAATATAATTTTTATATAAAAAAAAATTTTTTTATATATATAAATTTTTATAAATTAAAAATATATATATATAAAATTTTTTAAAAAAATATATTTAAAAAATTATTTTAATTTTTTTTAAAAAAAATTTTTATTTAAAAAAAAAAATTTTTTTTTAAAAATATATATTATATTATATAATTTATATGCATATATATATATTATATCATATATATATATATATATATATATATATATATTAATATATATATAGATATATATTATATTATATATGATATATATATAATATATATTTTATATAATATAACTATTTATATATTATATATATTATATAATATCATTATATATATATATATATGTCTAATATATGTATATATATATATAATATATATAATATTTATATATATATATTAATTATATACTATATTATATATTTATATATATATATATATTATCTCTAATTTATCTACTTATTATATATTTTTGTATGTTTGTTTTGTTGTTGATTGTGTTGTGTGTGTTTTTATATATTTATATTCTATTATTATATATATTATTCCCTATATATACTATATTAATTATATTCATATATATGCTATATTCTATCTTATATCTCTATATTATATCTAAAATCTATTATCATATATTATTATATCTATCTTATATCCTCCCATCATCATAATATATACTATCTATATACTATCTATTCTTCATTCTTATATATATTTATATTTCTCTTATTATCTATCTATCCATTTCTATATATTCATCTCTTATCTTATATCCATCTATATATATTATAATATATTTCTATTTGTGCTTTCTTTTTGTGATCTATTATATTATCTATATCAGTCTATATATATTCATTATTATATCTTATTATTCTATTATTCTCTTATTATTATATTATACAACATTTACATTTCTATCATATATCTATATTCATATTAATTTTATTTCATTTCATTCATATTATTTCTATATATTTCATATCATTACATATATATATATTATTATATATTATTATCTACTATATTATATATACATGATATATTATATATATATTATATCTATATATATATATATATATATATACATATCATATATATATATATGTATTTTATTAATAGATGGAATAATGCACTTTCCTCATGATTTGAAAATACCCAAACCTCTCCTGACCAGACTCGATCTAGGTCACTCTGTGTAGAACCGGAGCCAGTGCTAAAACCAATAATGATAATACATGATAATAATAATAACAATAACAATATGTTTGTGATATGATTAATGATGAAGATCCTAAAATTATTTGATACACGTATATCGTAGTCTCAACAACAGCATAATATAGATAATAATAATATACTACTTACTAATATTCATAATATTGTCTGTGATAAAGATGATGTTACTATTCTCATACAATAATACTTTGATAACTATAACTATTGTATTCAATTTGTATGTTGCATGTTAGGTGCATATTATTATTGGCATACCATATTTTGTGTATGTGTGTGGGTATCATCTTCGTGTGTTTAATATGATATATGTAATAATGATAAGGATATTTATTTTTGAAATAATGATATATACAAATATCTATAATAATATTAATGTTCAAAATAACACTAATAATAATAATATAAAATATTGATAATATCAATTAAAATTATTTAAATTATATATTATATATATATATATATATATATATCATATATATGGTATAATTAAGTGTATATAATAATGATATGATAACAATGTTTGTGATAATAATGATAATGGTAAAGACGGTGTTTATTGATAAAAACAATAATAATGATAACTATATCAATCATATTCAATTTTACGATATTTCCTTGGAATATAGAGAAGTGGAGGGAACGGTATAAAGAGAGATAGAGAATTTGAAGAGGGAAAAGATAATATAATTATATATATATATATTATATATATATTATATGATATACGAGAGAAGGCGATAAGAAGAGAGAAAGACGCGATAAAGAAGAAGAGAGAGATAAAGAAGAGAGTGAGAGAGGAGGAAAGGAGAGAGAGAAAGAGGAGAGAGAAGAGAAGAGAGAGAGACTGGGAGTGAATAGCGATACGGAAAAATAAAATCAAGAGGGTAGGAGGAGAGAGAGAAAGGGAGAAAGAGAATGATAAGGAGAAATGTAAGAGCAAGAGAGTTGAAGAGAGAAAGAGAAGCAAAAAGAGAGAGACAGGGGGTGGGGACCGAGGGAGTACCGGAGTGCAGAGGCCTTTCGCGAGCGCGTTTGGGTCAGCGGTGCATGACCCGCGGGGGCACAGCAGCCTGGAGAAGCTCCGGTCCTGCGATCAGCCGCCTCCTCCAGGAGCCCGTCTCCCTGCGGGCGAAAGTGCCTGCGAAGGAGGACAAGAGGACGAGCACGGCGGAGGCGGCCGTTCGCTCGTTTAGTCGTTCGTTCGTTCACTTTTCGGTCATTCATATGTGTGTGTGGTGTGTACACACATACTTGTGTGTATATGTGAGTAGGTGTGTGTGTGGGTCTGTCTGTCTCACTCTCACTCATTCACTCTCCCTCTCTCTATTTATCTATCTCCGTCCCTCACTCTCTCTCAGCCTCTCCCTTCTGCATATACATTCAGACAAAACACGTGTCCTTGAAGCATCCTCCGGCCCTGACGAGCCGATCATACCCCTGAAGATCTACGCACACGAAGGCAGGGTGAAGGCGGAGCAAGTAGCTTATGATAAATCCACACCATCCGGCACTCGGAGACACGTGTTAAATCTCGTCAAGTCAGGTTCATTTAGTTAAGGTTAGGTTCAGTTATGTTAGGTTAGGTTAGATTAAATTATGTTAGGTCCAGTTAGGTTGGGTTTGATTTAGTGAGGTTATGGTATGGGTAAGTTTGATTAGCTGATGTATGTTGATGTTAGTTCAGGTTCAGTTAGGCTATGTTAGCTAGGTTATGTTAGATTAGGTTTAGTTAGGTAAGGTTAGGTTTGGTTTAGTTAGGTTAGTATGTTAGGGTAAGTTAGTTTGGTTTGGTTAAGTAGTTTCGTTAGTTTGGATTAGGATCAATCAACGTTAGATTGTCTTATGTTATGTTAGGATATGTTAATTAAGATAGGTTTATTTAGGTTATGTTGATTATGATTAGGTTTAGTTTAGGTTAGGTTAAATAATGATGGGTTACATTTACTTAGGTTGGGTTAAATAATGTAACTTAACCAAAGCTAGGTACCCTACCCTACCCTAACTAAACCAGATCTAACGTAACTGAACTGAACTAACCTACATAAGCTAAACTAACTTAGAAACTACTAACCTAACCCTAGCTAGCTAAACGTGAGCTAACCAAACTTAACCTAACCTAACCTAAACCTAACTAAACCAAATCTAACTCAATCTAAAAACATAACTAAACCTAAACTAATCTAATCTAACCTAACCAAACCTAACATATTTAAGCTATAAACCTAACCTGATGAGTAATCTCACATAGCCTTGCCTAACTAAACCTAATATCACCGAAACGAACTAGATCTGACCAAAACTAGCCCAAAACTAACCTAAGCTTATCTAAGGAAACTAAAGCTATCCCATCTTAACTTAAGCTAACCCAACCCAACCAAACCCTACTATACCCTAATATAACTAAACCTGACCTAATCCATACTAACCTAATTAGATCAATCTAACCGAACCTAACGAAACCTAATCTAACATAACACAACATTACGTAACTAAACCTTCTCTAATCTAAATATTTTAACTTAACGAAACCTAACCTAACTATCCCCAAACTTAATATAACAGAACATAACATAAATAAACCTAACGTATTAAAACCTAATCT
>NW_023654827.1:0-4446 GCF_015228065.2 Penaeus monodon
TAAAAAAAGAATAAAAAAAAATTTAAATAAAATACAAAAAAATTAAAAAATTTAAAATAATAATAAAATAAAATTTAAATTTTTATATTACAAATAAAATAAATAACAAAATAATAAAAAAAATAAAAAAAAATAATGATAAATTTAAATATAATATATTTTTAAAAAAATAATAAAAAATAAAAAAATAATAAAAAATAATAATAAATAAAATAATAATTATAATAAAAAATTTAAAGAAAAAATTTTTACAAGCGAATCGCCAGATATCGTCTTTAAGGGCAAAATAAACAACCCCTGCCTTTTTTTTAAGATAGAGCACCCTTCAACGAAAGGGGCATTTGGGGTTAAAATAAAATATTTTTAAACAAATAAGGGGGAAAATTTTAAACAGCACGCGATCTAAATTTTTTTTGTGTTCTGAATTGACTTGATGGATTTTTTTGTTTTGGGGTTTTCTGCATTTTTTTTACATGTTTTGTGATGTTCCTTTGCCTAAAAATTAATCACCTAGGGCGCTGGGGGCCGGTGTTTGATTTTAAATTCAGATCTAAAGGGAAAGTTTTTCATAAATATAAAATAAAATAAGGAACAATAAAAAAAATGTTTCATTTAAAAATAAAAATAAAATTAAAAAAATAATAATAAAAAATAATATAATAATAATAATAATAATAAAAAAAAATGATAAAAAAAAAAATAATAAAATAGTATTATATTTAAAATAGTGATAAAAAATGATAAAAAATAATGATAAAGTAATAAAAATATTGTTTTTATAAATAATTATAATAATGATAATAATTTTTTAAAGATAAAAATAGTAAAAAAAAAATATATATTTAATAAAAATAAAGAAAAATAAAAATAGGGTAGGAAAAAATGTTAGCAAAAATAATTTCAATAATAAAAATAATATAAATAATAAAATAATAATTTGAAATAAAATAATAATAACAATAATAAAAAAATAAAATAAAAATAAATTAAATTAAAAAATATAACAATAATAATAAATAAAATAAAATAATAATAAAAATAAAAATAATAATCAAATAATGATAAAAAAAAATAATAAATAAAAAAAATTTAAAAATAATAATAATAAAAATAAAAAAAATAACAAAATTATATAATATATAATATATATTATATATTTATATATATATATATATATTAAAATTATATTTGTTTCCCCGGGGAATGAAGAAGCACTGGCATTTTACCCCTTAAAATTGTAGGGTCCAACCTGGGGACAATATCATTATGAACAAAAATCCAAAATGATTGCAAAAAAAAATGACCTTGTACAAAATGGAATGGCAATGGGAGCCAAAAAAAAACATAAATTTCCTATTACACAATCACTAACCCCTGAAAACCTACTTATTTAATAAAAAAAATACCTCTTGCATGGTCAAATGGAGAAAACCAATGGGAGATAAAAAAACCCTTCATTATCACTAAAGGCACCTTTTGAAAACTTTTCCTGGAAGCAAACAATATCCATACCCCAAATGAATGAAGGAAAAATATACAAAAAATACAAACGAAAATAGTAACTTACCCCGTGCCTCCCCTATAAATCACTGGTAAATTCCCTCTCAGGCTGATCAGAAGCCCAGGCCAATCAGAATGGCACTGAAATGCAATACATCAATAAGATAATATTTTTTCAATTCTCTATACCATAAGTGATAGGATTATGGGCATGCCTGATAAAATTGACCACGGAAACGTTTATATTATTCCCCTCATGCAACTGGTTTTTCCTTTACATGATAATTGCGGATTTAAAAGATAAAAAAACTAATCACCCAAACATGCTATTGACACATGCGTGGCTATCCTTCTGAAAAAATCCATTTAGGGCATAATCAAACCCCACTCCCCTTTAAACGCACAGTGCCACCTGTTCACTCCTTGAGAGACGCTTTTTTCTCCGTTCCGCAGCAGAAAAAAAAGCCAACAAACTTACAAAGGTTTTTCAATTGTGCAAAAATAAATCTGATTTATACCTAAAATCCTTTTTCTGTTGCTTGAAAAAAAAACTAACTCTTTTCCCCCGACGAAACATTTATACTATAAGTCAAAATTTTACAGAAAAATGTTAGAAGGGATCTGAGATATTCTCAGATTATATTAAATATAAAATATATATATATTATATAATATATATTATATATTATATATATTAAAATATACCACACACACCAACCAGCGCTCCAAACCCGCATCCCCGGACATGGTACAGGATACGGGTAAGTGTCAAGGGGGCGCCACATTCTTGTTTGCACCGATGGGGTCCCCCAGACTGCAGGGGTTTTCGGGTGCCGGTTCTTGGGACCGACCATAACTAGTTGTGGTTACTCTGCGGTCTTTTAAAAACCCCCCGTCCCCCCAGTGGCTCCCCTGGGGTGTCACCGGGCGACTAAGGGAGGGGATGTGCCCATGGGTTCACCATGGCGGTCTGACCGTTTCACAAAACTAAAAACCAAAGGACCCATTTGCTCTGGGGGAGCTCTTCAAGCGCGTAACCTCGGAGTCCATTGGCGAAGCCCGGGGGAAAGGGCAATTCCATTCCCTGGAGACATTGGGCCACTGAAGCGTTCGAAAGGGCCCCGGTGAATGGGAATCAAGTCTTGCGTCGTTCCATGTGATAGTGCCGGCACTACTGAAAAGGGAAAAGGAACATTTTCATCAGGGAATCTTGGTGAAGAGTTTGAAGGCTTTCTTAGTAAAGACCTTGCCCTGCCTCCCAAAGCCTGAGAAAAATGCCCTTAAGCCCTCCTCACAGAGGCTGCGTCTGATCAGGGATGGACGGATCACTCAGATCATGTTGGGTTTCGTAAACTTGGGGGTATATTTTGGCATTTTCCCCGGTAACCCCTCCAACATTCTTGGATGCAAGCGAGCCCTCAGTTCTGTCCCGGGCCCCCCATACGAGGAACTTCTACACTAACAGGGGTTGAAGGGTGTTTTTCCAAGCGAAGATAGTATTCCCTGTGAACGAAAAAAGGCTGGGGGAACCTATGGCTCGGGCTTGCATCATCCGACTGCCACGGGCCTTTCTGGAAAAACCTTCCCCCGACCTGTTGGGGGGCTGGTCACCCCTCTTGGAAGGGAAAGGGGATCGTTGGAAGTACAACTACCGGGGATTACACCTCAGCTCCCCGGCTGGTTCTCGCCCACTTTCTTTTTAAAATGGTCTGCAACACTTACTGAGGCCTCAGGAGGGAGCAGCTGGTTTTATCCTGGCAAGCGCTTTAAAGTAATTGTGGGAAAGCCGTCGTGAGAAACCCAAACCCCAATCGACCCCAAGAAGGCTTTGACTCGGGGATCGGGGAAACGTATGGGGGTCCGAGACTCAGGGGGAAATTTGACCCCAGATTTGGCTTAATAGCAGGGCCTTTTTATGGTTGAAAGTGCGGGAAAATGTGGTGGGGGGCTTCGAATTCTTCCCTGTTAATTCAGGGGTGAGGCAAGGTTTTTGTCCTCGCCCAAAACTTTTCAGGGGTACTAGCCCAAAATCAGGGGGGACAACACTAGGCAATATCAAGTCTCAGACCTTGATTTTCCGACGAGTTTCTATCCCATCTGAGTCTTGAGTCCTATGGGGGCTCTTTATGCATTTGCAAAGAGGCGAACCTAGGCCCCGAGGGTCTCCTGGACCAAAACCCAAAATTCAGGGGCTTTGGGTTTAGGGAAAACCCTTTTTAAGATTCTGCTTGCGGCAAGGACGTTGAAGTTCAGAGATTTTACATACCTTGGGGTGAGTCCATACTCTGACTGCAACCCAAAAAGTTAAAGGTGGGTGGTTCAACAGGAGCCCTGACTCGATCAACAAGAGCATTTGAGATTCAACCTATGCAAAGGACCAAACTGCGTTTTCTTCAAGGCCTTGATACTGCCCTTTTGATCTAGGAGCGAACCTGGACGTATCCGTGCTTGCCACATTCCTTTTGTAACAACCCTTCCCCCTAATTGGGCGACCCCCGGGGCCCCGGGAACCCTGGGACTGGCGGACCCCTTTTCCAAACCGGGCGGGGCCAAATAGAATTTTTCAACCCTGTTCCCCGGGAAACCCCGGGCCCAAACAGGGTTTTCTCTCGGAAAACCCGGGGGGAAGGGGCCGGGGGCCCCAGGGTTTTTAGGCCCTTTTGGGTGAGGGACCTTTTGGGAAAGGTTAAGATTTGGGCCGTAAAGGCCTTGGGACCCCCAGGGGTTCTCTGGCTGGGAACAAGGGTTTTTTATGTTTGGCTTTTCCCCGGCCCCCCCGCTTGCCCCTTTGATAGTATAATTAAATTTTAAAAAATATTTTTTTTTAAAAAAATTAAAATTTTTAATTTTTTTAAAAAAAAAAAGGGGGCTCAAGCAAAGAAAAGAAATGAATTAAAAATAAATAATAATTAAATTTAAAATAATTAAAATTAAAAATAAAATAAT
>NW_023654828.1:0-4446 GCF_015228065.2 Penaeus monodon
ATTCTTTTTTTCTCTCTGTTCTATTTTTCCCTGGGTTTATTATTCTTTTTAATTTTCCTGTTGGGGTTTTTCTGCCCATTTTTTTTTCTAAAAGTGCTTGTCCCCTTTGCAAAACATTTTCCCAACCTGGTTTTTTCCCTCTTGTTTTCTCTTGTCGTTCACCTCTTCCCCTATTTTTTCCTTCCAAATTTTCCCATCCTGTACCTTTTCTTGGATAAAAAACCCTTAAAAAACAATGGGGTTTTGTCCTTTCTTATTTCAAATTTTTTCTATTCCCCCTTTATGTATTTTCCTTATCCCGGGCTCATCTTCGCCGTTTTAAGTCCTCCTTTATTTTTCTTCTTTTGGTTTCCCCCTTTCTTATCTCTCTCTCTTTTCTTTTTTTTCTCTCTTTCTTTTTCCTTTTTTTTTCTCTTTCTCTCTCTCTCTCTCTCTCTCTCTCTCTCCTCTCCCTCTCTTCTCCTCTCCCCTTCTCTCTCTCTCTCTCTCTCTCTCTATGAGTGGTTGATTGAAACTATGATTCTAGGGTCTTAACATGTATTTTTGTACTTTATTATTTTCATATTGCATATTCCTTATAGTAAAAATTTTTAAAACAAAAGACAATTTTAAAGGAATACTTTACCCGTGTATGTTCTTTGTGTTTGTGACTATTCAAATATTTTTTTAAAGTTATTTTTAAAACTTCTTTTCTATATGTCTTTTAAAATGCTAAATCCACAGTAAGTCAAAATATTTACAATATCTGCATGATTGAAAACGTGACTTTAATTTGGGGAAAACGGGTATAAAAAGCCCCTTGGTTTAGATCCTTATAGAAATATACGTGGTTTGTGTTGTGTGTGTGTGTGGTGTTTGTTGTGTGGTGTGTGTTGTTTGTGTTGTGTGTGTGTGTTGTGTGTGGTGATGAGTAGGTGATGAGTGATGGTGAGTGAGTAGTGAGTGAGTGGTGAGTGAGTGAGTGAGTGAGTGGTGGTGAGTGACTGTTTTAAAATGTTTTTTTAGTTATATATATTTCGATGCGTGTGTGTGTACTGAAATACTAAAATGATCACTATAATTTCCTCCCTAGAAAGGGATGAAAGATTATTACTATTTTTTTTTCCAAAAGGAACACTTGCCAGTTAAGATACAATGGAAAATGGTACTGTGTTTATGCTGCCTACTTGTTATAAAAAATTAGTAAATTTTATTTTCTTAAAATACTGATTGTGGATACAAATATAAAAAAAAAAAAAATATTCCCATTATGATTTAGTCAAAAGTCAGTGTTGTGACAAGGTTTAAACGTTATTTTCATTAAAATTATTCTTTTCAGTTCAGTATTGTGCAACCTTGGTGAAATACACGTATGGATCTTATGTTAACAAACATGATAGTTTCTCTCAGGTCACATGCCTAAT
The DNA here is from genome assembly GCF_015228065.2 of Penaeus monodon. Classification (NCBI taxonomy): domain Eukaryota; kingdom Metazoa; phylum Arthropoda; class Malacostraca; order Decapoda; family Penaeidae; genus Penaeus; species Penaeus monodon. The sequence continues at coordinate 1,404 of NW_023654828.1, forward strand.
CCCTCATTACTACTTTTAGATGAGGTCTCTTTTATTTGCATGGGCTTTCTCTCTAAGATTTCTGCACATATATTTACAAAGATTAGCACAATCAAGTTTACCATAAATCCCTTACTAGTTTAAATTTTTTTTTGTAAACTTTGCCAATTCTGTCTAAAGAAAACTATTTTTTCTGCAAAAATGCTTATCAATTCAAACGTGAAAAATACAAAACTTGAAAAAAAAAATGTCCTTTCCTTTAACTTATTTTTTAAGAGGTGCTGTACATTTTTGTTATCTAAGTATCCCCTTACTTTTTGGCATTAATTCCTTCAAATAACCCAAAAACTGTACTTTGGGATTTTGTTTCCAAGGATTCCCCACATCTCCATAAAATTACACAAGTATGGGGCCCTTTGGGTGTGGGAGGATGGATACTTCATTGTGACCTGTCTCAGAAGGTCCACAAAAAGGACCTATCAGATACTTGCTGTAAGGGGGAGTTTAGTACAGCAAAAACCAAAAGAGCAAAATACCCTTTTGGAATTAAAAAGGGATGCATCTACTACTGTTCCCCTGTGTTTTTCCCGCCAGAGTTTCCAGGGGTCTCTTTCCCCAGTTTTGGGAAACTTGCTGATGTCCTTTGCCCCCTTACTGTCTTTTTTTTTATCTTCTCGTATTTATGGTTGAACCAAATACTAAGATATTAAAAAAATTTTGTAAAAAAATTTAATGGACGTGTCTAATTGTTTTTCCCAAACTAAATTAATACAACTTAAATGTTTTCAAAATGGGGTTTTTTGCAATGCTTGTAAAAAAGTTAAAATAAAGACTACAAATAGGAAAGAAAATTCTTGCTACTTCAAAATCTTTGTGATTCTTTAAAATTTTTGTATATAAATGAAAATAGATTTTGAAAAGTCTTTGTTTTTAAATACAGCCTGTCCAGGATGCGAAGGGTTACACAGGAATCTCTTGTTTTAGAACATGCTCAAGGAGTCGGTAAAAATTTTGTGTAGTCAGTATTATTTTTTAGTTGGGTATAACCAAACAATTATCATTAAAAAAATTTTTTTAGTTCTTAAACAAAACCGTAAGTGCGTTTCCTCTGAAAATAAAAATTTCAATATTTTTGAATTTTCATGCTTTCAAGAAATGAAAAGTACTATTGGTAGAAATTTTTCAAAATTTTTTGCAAATGTCTAAAATGTGTAAGAATTCATTTAAAAAAAAACTTAGTGTACTCTACAGCACTTATAATCATTAAAGTGCATTTTTTTTCATAGTTACTGATTTAAATATATAATGCTAAAACAGAAAAAGTCTTTTTTTTTGAAAAAACTAACATTCTTTGCTACCCAGGTCAAAATATTTTTTTTTCTTTGTTTTTTAGTATAAAATGTAAAAAAACAGGGGAATCTATCTTCTTTATATATAATATATATATATTATATATTATATATATTATATATATAATGTATATATAATTTTATATATATATATATATATTATAATAATATATATTATATATTATATATATAAAATATATTTTATATTATATATTATTTTATTCTTTATATAATATATATATATATATATATATATAATATATAATATAATATATATATATAATATATATATAAAATTTATATAATTTTAAAATATTATATATATTTTAATATATATATATATAAATATAATAAAAATAATATAATTTTTATAATATATATATATAATATATATATATATTATATATTTTATATATATATTTAAAAATAATATTAAATATATTATATATATAATATATATATATATATTATATATATATATATATAAATTATATTAATAATAATATATATTATAATTATATATTTTTAATAATAATATAATAAAATAAGATAAAATTCCCCTTTTTCTTTGTTCTTTTCTCATACTAAAAACAAGAAATAAAATTTTGCCTTTGGGGTAGCAAAAGAATGTTAGATTATTTCAAAAAAAAGACTTTATTCTGTTTCATTATACTTTTTAAAATACGCTACTGAAAAAAATGCACTTTAATGATTAAATGCTTAGTGTACCTAAAGTTTCTTTTAATGAATTCTTCCATTTTTAGACTATTTGAAAATTACTATTTTTAACAATTCTACCAAATATATTTTTCACTTTTGAAAGCAGAAAATTCAAAATTTTAAAAGTTTTAGCTTCATGATGGGAAACTGCATTTTACGGCTTTTTTAAGAACTAAAAAATTTTTTAAATGATACATTGTTCTGGTTATCCCTCAACTTGAAATTTAATACTGTACTTACACAAAATGTTTCCCAAACTCCTTGAGCTGATTCTCAAAAAGAATTTTCACTAGTGAATCCTTCTGCATCCTTCCATGGCTGTATTTATAAACAAAGTACTTTTCAAAAACTACTGTTCACTTTTATTACAAAAATTTTCTTAAAATCCATAAATTTACTCATTGTAGTAGCAAAAACTTCTTTCACTAGTTTTGTCCCTTCTACTATATTTTTTTACAAACTTGCATAAAAAAACCCAAGTATTGAAATCATTTAAGTTTTTATTAACTTTAGATTTGGAAAAAAAAATTTGACACGTCCATTCAATTTTTTACTAAAATTTATTTATCTTAAGTTTGGGCAACTCATAAATACAGGAAATAAAAGACATTTAAAGGGGCAAGGACTCCAAAAGTTTGCCAAAAATTGGACAAAACGCCTGGAAACTCGGGGAGGCAAACAAGTGGAAAGATTAGACCTACCTTCTAATTTAAAAAGTTCCTTTTTGGTTTTTTATAAACCCCCCTTAAGAAATTCGCTAGGTTCCTTTTTTGTGGACTCTTTAAAAAGGTTTTAGTTTTTCCATCTACCACCCAAACACCCTTTCAACATATTTAAGTTAAATTCCTTTTCTTTCTTCTGCACCGGGCATCTTTAAAAATTTAAAAAGGTTTTTTTTTTTTTAAAAAACCCTTAACTTTCGGGGTTTTTTTTTAAAAAGGAAACATTCCTTTTTTTTTTTTTTTTTTTTCCGGGGTTTTTTTGGAACCCTTTTC
>NW_023654829.1:2500-4446 GCF_015228065.2 Penaeus monodon
AATATTAAATATTTATATAAAATTTACACACACACACAGAAGGTTGTGAGAGGTGTGTGTGTGTTATGTGTTGGTGTGGTGTGTGTGTATATACATATAATAAAATATATATATATAAAAATATATTATATATATATAATATTAATAATATATTTACTTATCATAAGCTTATATTTTTATATATATAATTATATATATTAAATATATAAATATAATATTAAAAAATTATATACAGCTATACGAAAGTAAAAATTTTATATTTTTTTTATAATATATATTATATATAAAATATATATATATATATATTATAATATAATTATATGTTATATCTATATAAAAATTTTTTATATATTTATATATATAATATATTATATATATAATATATATTATATATATTTTACAACACACCACACCACACACGCGTGTGTGTTGTGGTATTATCCATATATATGATATCTATATTATGTTTTTTAATATATATTGTTTTAAAAATAATTTATATTATTTTTATATATAATATATATATTATACCCCCGTATAATTATATATAATATAATATATTATAATAAATTTTTAAATATTATATTGTAAAAAATATAATATATATATATAAAAATAATTATTTTAATATATTAATATATATATATAAAAAAATTTAATTATATATATATATTATATTATATTAATATATATATATATATTATATATATATTTATATAATTATATACTATATTTATATATAAAATATATATTTTTATAATTAATATATTAATATAAAATTTTTTTTTTTTTTTAGTGGTGTTTGTTTTGTGTTTTGTGGGAATTTTTTTTTTATTTATTTTTTTTTATTTTTATTTTTTTTTTTGTGGTTTTGTGGTGTGTGTGTGTGTGTGTTGTTGTGTGTTGTGTGTGTGTGTGGTGTGTTTTTGGGGTGTGTGTGTGTGTGTTTGTGGTCTTGGGGTTTTGTATGATTTTTAATATATTCATCATATATTATTTTATTATATTTTAATTTTTATTTAATTTTTTAAAATATTATTGTTTTTGTAACCCACAAACACAATTACACTACACAAAACCAAAAACCCCAAAGACAAATGTATATACAATATAAATATTATTATATATATATTATATTAATTTAAAATTTAAAATTTTATATTTATTTTAATAATTATATAAATATATATACTATATTATAAAAGTAAATAAACATTATAAATTTTATATAATATATATATATATATATATTTTAAAATTTTTATATATATAAATATATATATAAAATATAATAGTATAGACGCACACACACGCCCACACCACACAATATATAAAATATATATATTTTATATAATATAATATATATATATATATATATTTATATATATATATATATATATATATATATATATAAATATAAATTTAATATATATATATAAATATATATATATATTAATAATATATATATTATATAATTTTAAAAAAAAAAAAAAAAAAAGTAAAAAAAAAGAATAAAATTTATTATAAAAATATTTTATTTATATATATATTATATAATTATATTATATTATAAAAAAAAAAAAAATAACAGAAGAAAGTAAATTTTATATAAAATAATAATAATTTTATATATAATTTTGTTTTATTATATTTTAAAAAATTTTTATTTTTTAATTTTTTTTAATATATATAAAATTTTATATATCTTTAAAACAAAAAACCCGTTTGTGTTTTTTTATGTATAAAAATTTTTTTATTTATATATATTAATATTTATCTATATTTTTATATTTTTATTATATATTTTATTATATATTAAATTTATATAATTATTTTATTAAAAAAAAAAATTTTTTTTTTTATTAATATATATGATATTATATATAGGGGCTTCTATTATTATTATCTATTATTATTATCTTTATTTTTAAAAAATATTAATTATA
>NW_023654830.1:0-4446 GCF_015228065.2 Penaeus monodon
AAAAAAAATATTTTTTTTTTTTTTTTTTTTTTTTTTTTTTTTTAAAATTATATTATATATTATATTTTTAAAAAATTTTTTTTTTTTTTTTTTTTTTTTTTAAATTATATTTTAATTAATATATATATATATAATTTATTTTATTTTTTTTAATATTTATATTTGGGTGTGTTGTTGTGTGGTGTGTGTGGTGGGTGGGTGTGTGTGTGTGTGTGTGGGTGTTTTAATAATATAAATATTATAAAATTATAATATATAAAATAAAATATGTATGTATCTTTTGTGTGTGTGTGTGTGTGTGTGTGTGTATTTTGTATATGCACACAACTTTTCTTCGAATATACATACCTTCAAAATTCCCCCCCCCGTCGTCGCTAAGACAAGCTCCGAGGACCCCCCCCCCCCCCCCCCCTCCACAACCCTCCTGCCTACTCTCCCCAAAACCCCCCCCTCACCCCTAACCCCCCCCAACACCCCAAAACCCACCCACCCCACCCTCCCATCCCCCAATAACCCCCACCTTCCCCCAACACCCCCAATAACCCCGCCACCCTCACCCTCCCCCCCATAACCCCCCCCCCCACCCCCCCATCCCCCCCTAACCCACCGCCTTCCCCCCCTCCCCCCCTCCCCAATCGCTAATCGCCGACGCCGCTCGAGAGATTAATCCGCGACGCAGCTCCAAAGGCGACCGAGGCTTCTGAAGTGTTATCCGGTCCGGAGGGAAAGGTTAGGAGGAGCAGCTTCACTTGAGCAGAAAAAAAGGGGGGGGGGCTGAGAAGGGGGTGGGGGAAGGGGAGGGAATAAAAAAATAAAAAATAAGAGAGGGGAGAGAGAAAGGAGGAGAAAGGGGGGGAAATGTTAAATGTCGTAGAATATGGTTTTGAAGGTTTCCTATTTCGAGAAAAAGGTTTCATTTTTATCGTCTTGTTATCTTTGTTATTTTTTTTTTCCTTTTTATGGACATATCGTTTCTTTCCACCATCATTATCATCCCCATTATCGTAAGTATCATCATCATCAATATTGTTGTCATCACCATTATCACCATCAATATCATCATTATTTTTATCACCAACGTTCCATTATTAACATCTTTATAATCATCAACATCATCATCATCACCAACGTTATCATCATTATCAATAACCTTCAAATTTACTATTAACAATACAGAAGACCTTCTCTAACCCATTCCCCCAAAACAGCCACCAAACGTCAAAAAAGAGCAAAAAAAACAAAAAACAAAAAAGGACACCCCCCCCAAAAAATAATAATAAATAAAAGACAAGTTTTCCCCAAATCCTCTTTCCTCGCCAAAAAAAAAAAAAAAAAAAAAAAAAATAAGAAAGCCCGGGGGAAATGTTAAAAAGGGGTTTGTTTTTTTGTCTGTGACGAATTTTTAAATTCAACCAGCCAGCTGGGGGTTTTGCCTACTAGCTTTTTGTGTCCCTCTTTTTAAATCCTCTTTTTTTTTTTGGGGGGGGGGGTTATGGTTTTGAAGGAAAATGTGGTCGTCTTCTCGAGGGGCTTATTTTTGCATCAGTAGGTTTAGTGTTTTTCTCCTGAAAACTATTTTGTATATTATAGGATGTTAAGTATGTTGCTTATTTGTATATTAACGTTACACACACACACAATATCATCATCATTATATATATATATATATATATATATAAAATTAATATATATATATATATATTTTTATATATATATTGTGTTGTGTGGGTTTTGGTGATGTGTGTGTGTGTGTGTGTGCGTGTGTATGCACGTGTGTATGCATATATGTATGTGAATACACATACACATAAGCTTACATGCAACCATACATATAGATAGATAGACATAGATATATGTATATGTATATGTATATATACATATATCTATATCTATCCATCTATCTATCTAGCTATTCATATGTTATTTTAACAAGTATATTAATACATTTTATATATTTTAATTATAAAAATAATATAAAATTTTAAAATTCATTATATAATAAAATTATATATTATATATATATATATATTTTAATTAATATATTTAATATAATATATTAACTCTCTTCACACATGCAAAATTTTAAATATTATAAAATAAAAATTTTTAAAAAATTTTATATTATATAATATTTTTATATATATATATTTATTATATACATATAACATTTCATTTACAGATGACTTCAAAATTATCATCATGATAGAAACGGGAACCCGGGACCGACATACGTGGCTAAACTTTCGTACAAAAGCTGAAATAAAACACGATTATTGCATCAAAAGTTTTTTTATGTCGCATCTCGAACTAATGGAATCACAAACACAGAACTTGTAAGAAACCCCACAAAGGGTGATTTTTACCCCTTGGGTGACGTGCGTAGTGGCGTAGATGCAGGGTTTGGGGGTAAGGGCTTTGTGTGTGGGGGAATGGCAGTTCACAAAAATTTACTCTTGAAGAGTAAATGCAGATAACCCAATACTTATTCCAAGTGTGTAGTTTTGGCCAGACTTTAATAACGATATAAATGTGACATGTTATATATAATATTATATATTATTATATATTTATATATAATATATTAATATATATATATATATATATATATATAATAATATTTATATATATTATATATATATTTTTGATTATCTATTATTACTTTTTAATATATATATTTATGTAGTTGTTTATAAAAGGTGTGGTGTGTGTGACTGTGGTGGTGTGGTATGTGTGTATGTATATTTTAAAATTTTTTATTATATATTTAATTAATATTTTATTTATTATTATTATATTTTTAAGAGAAGAGAGGGGAGAGAGGGGAGAAGGGGGAAAAAAGGGAGAAGAGAGCGGGAGAGAGAGAGAGGAGGAAAAAAGGATAATAAGAGATGATAAGAGATGATAGAAAAAATTGTGTAGTTTATGATAATATTATATATAATATTATATATAATATTATAATATATATTTAAAAATATATATTATTTTATATTTATATTATTATATATCCTGCGCCCGCACCACACACACCTAAACATGCTACATATATAGAGGAAAAATCAAGCAACTGCTAAAAAAATTGAACAGTGGTTCCCGCAGCGTCGGACGCAGAAAATTTACAAAACACGGGGGTCTTGTCTTTAGTTTCTTTTATATATTTTGTTTTATTTTTCAGACCTAAAGCGCTAACGATACGGCCGGTGACATGGGCCCGTATTCTAGGCGGATTCGAGAATCGGTACTTTTCTTTTCTTTTGGAAATCAAAATGACCGAGTCTACATTCCTGTTCTACATAAGGCACAATTTCGCATTACTATATTTCTTATGTTATCTCTTTTTATTTTCTTACAACAAAGTTTCCCTTTTCCCCCTTTATCCCCTTCCCCTCCTCTCTCCTCCCTCCACAGTCTCTCTCTCTCTCTCTTTTCTTTTTTCCTCTCTCCCTCTCTCCTCTCTCTTTCCCCCTCTCTCTTCCTCTCCTCTCCTCTCTCTTCCTCTCTCTCTTCTTCTCTCTCTCTCTCCTCCTTTTCTCTTCTCCTTTTTCCTCTCTCTCCTCTCTCTCTCTTCTCTCTCTCTCTTTTCTCTCTCCCCCTCTCTTCTCTCTCTTCTCTCTCTCTCTCCTCCTCTCTCAATAAATCCTTTTTCTACCCCCCCCCCCTTCCCTCTAGTTCCCAGTATTTTCCTTATTTTCTTCCCCCCTTAAACTTATCCGTGATAATTTACTTCTAAAATTGCACCTTGGGTTTTTTTAAAAGAAAATATTTCTACTTCGTTCTTTTTCTAGAGATTAAAAGGAAAAATACTGTTTTTTTTATTACCGGGGGATTTTTATCTTTCATCATTTTAATTAGTCAGCAAAAAAAAGTTTCTTACTTCCACCGACTATTTTTTTTTTTGCTATTTAAATAATAAATGAATAACTAAATTTTCAAAAAGGAAAATAGTTTTTTTGTATAAACTTTAACATGCTGTGTGTGGGTTTTTGGGGGTGTGTGTGTTTGGGGTGTTGCGTGTGTGGTGTGTGTGTTGTGTTGTGTGTGTGTTGTTTTGTGTGCGTGTGTGTGTGTTGAAAGGGGAAAGGGTGAAAAAGAAAAAATCAATGTCGAAAAAACCCTTGGGAACCATTTGCCTACTGAAGCATAGCGTTGCTGTGAATCATGGGATGCAGTCGAACTTTGGGAAAGAATCCCCATAAACAGTGACTTATGCAAGGAAGGTGCTTTCAAATGAAAGAAATGTTTTAATGGGGAAAAGATAGGAATGTCTTGGCTTTTTTTTTTCCTTTTCAAAAAAGATCCCCCCCCGAAAAAATTGTAATTATGATAAAAAATGAAATAAAACACTGATATTTAAATGTGACCACAGAAAAGTAAAAAAAAATAAATAGAAAAAAAAATGGAAAGTCACCAAACTAAAAAAAGGAACATGTGAAGTGGAAAAAAAAA
>NW_023654833.1:0-4445 GCF_015228065.2 Penaeus monodon
CCATCTTTGGGTCCCAGTCTCCGCCTCCTAAGCCCCCCACGGCAACACGGGCAAGGGATTGGGGGGAAATTTTATAAATTAATAAGTGTAAAAAACAAACTTGGATAAAAAATTTTCTGAACATGTGAACATTTCCTATAAAGTTTCTCAGGGGGGAAAAAAAAAAAAAAAAAAAAAAAGCCCATAATTTCATTAACTTTATTACTAAAGCCCCTAACACGTATGAAATTTTTACAGGAAAAAATATGAGAGGAAAGAAATTCATGGTACAAATGCAAACAAAGATGGAAAATGCAATCCCAACCAAATTCTATGATGAATTTTTTTTTTCTGGCTTTTTTCCCATTTTTATATGGGGTCGCCATGATGATGATGTGTGTGTGTGTGTGTGTGTGTGTGTGTGTGTGTGGGTGTGTGTGTGTGTGTGTGTGCGTGTGCGTGTGCGTGTGCGTGTGCGTGTGCGTGGCGGTTGGGCGTGCGCGTGTGCGTGTGCGTGCGTGTGTGCGTGTGTAATTTTTTTCTTTTTCTTCTCACATGAGACTCATGCAAATCACTCCAAGATTATTTAGGGCTTTTTTCCCCCTTTCCTAAAAATGTGCCCTGTATAGTTGTGGAAGAAATTCTAACTTACATTCATCATCTGTGTGATAACTGATTTTTTTTTTTTTTTTTCAGTACAGGCTATATTTTTTCTTTTGAGTATGAATTTGATCTTACTTTAAAAAGAAAGGCAGACCTTATTTTTTTCCAAAAACAGACCAAAGTCCAGAAAAAAATATTTTGTTATTTTAATGACCAAGTTTGAGCAGCTGTCGCAGATATAAGTAATCCCCCCCCAAAAGGGTTCCTTTAACCCTAACCTAAAATTTATAAATTAATAATTGTAATAAAAAATTTGGATAAATAATTTTTTAACATTGTGAACATTTCCAATAAAGAGATTCTCAGAGGAAATTCTAAAAAAAAAAAAAAAAAAAAAAAAACGGGAAATCAAAAAAGAAAATCCCATAATTTCATTAACTTTTACTACTAAAGCCCCTAACACGTATGCAATTTACAGGAAAAAATATGAGATAGGAAAGAAATTCATGATACAAATGCAACGAAGATGGAAAATGCAATGCAACCAAATTCTTGACAAAACTTCAAAAAAAATTAATGATCATATTATTCAAAAATATCCTTTTTCTTGGGAAAATGTAAAACACTTTATATTTCAAAACACTGAGATCATTCTACAATGTTTAGTTGAACTTGCTAATTAATGCAAAAATTAAAATTGCAAAAAAAAACACCGGGAAAATTTCCCAAAATATTGTAAAAAACACATCTTGTGAAAACTAATCACATTTCAAAAAGGGGTTTTAACATAAAAAAAAAAACCTTTTACATTCAGTATTATACCCCATAGCTAACAATGCTTCCCCCCTAAGATTATTTATAACATAAAATTTTTCCAAAAAAAAAGAAAGGCCCAAAAGACCCTCGGGAAACCCCCCTTTTACATGGGGGAGAAAGCCTGGATTTTAATTTTTTCATGTCCAAAAAAATTTCTTAAATAGTTTAATACGTCCAAAAAACCTGTGGACTAATTATTAACTTTTGAAAAAAAAAACTCTAGGATCATTATTTAGCTCTTTTTCACTCCCGGGTTTTTTGTTGTTCACCAAACCCCAAAATTTTTAAAATAAATGTCCCTCCTTATGCAAAAATGCTACACTTGAAAATGCCAAAAATTACAGCTAAACCACAAAAATGCCTAGGAGTTTACAGCTCATTCATTATAAAATATATATTTTAATATTTATATATATATATATATATAATATATATATATATATGTATATTGTTAATTTTAAAAATGTAAAGTTATATTTATGTATGTATATGTAGATATTAATATATGTTATAGTATATATTTTTAAAATGTTATTTTATAATTATATATGTATATGTGTAGTATATGTGAATATAATTTATATATGTGAATTAAATAAATAATATTATAAAATAATATATATGCTAGATATAAATATAATTAAATATAATATATATAATATTATTATATAGGGGATATGTTTATGATTAAATAATATATATATAATATATATAGTATATGTATAGTATATATGTTTATATTATATATGTGTATAATATATGTAATATATGAGGGGGTATAATATATATATATATTATTATATATGTGTATATGTATATAAATGTAATGTATATATAATTATGTATATATATGTATTGTAAATATATTTTGGATATAAATGTATATGTATATATATTTTTTATATATTGATTGTATATATATGTATAATATATTGTTTTAATATTGTATTGTATATATGTATATGTATATATATATTAAAAAGTATATATATAATATATACATATATAATTTTATTATTGTAATGATATGTTTTATATGTATATGTAATTTTAAATTTTATATAAATAATTGTATATATAAATTATTATATAATTATTATTATTATACATTTATATATATATTTATTTATATATATAATTTTATATATATTTATATTTATTTAAGTATTACATATATGTATTTTTACAAAAATATATATTTTTTTTTTTGTGTATTGTTTATACAAAAATAACATATATATATATTATATATATATATTATATTTAATATATATACACATATATATATATTGTATAGTATATATATGTATATGTATAGTTATGTTTTATATGAATTGTATAAAATTTTTATGTAATTTTTATATATTTGTTTGTATATGTATTAAAGTTTGTATAATATTTATTTTATGTATTTTTTATTTTTTTGTATATAATCTTATGTATATTATGTATATGTTGATATGTATATATGTTTTTGTATATATTTAACATTTTATTAATTTATGTATATTTATGAAAAATGTATATTTAGTATGTATTTATGTATGTAAATGTTTTTAAAGTTATATATAATATATTCTATATATACATAAACATATTCATATATATACAAACATATATACATATATAAATAATACATAATTCAAATATACATATAACATATATAACATATACTTTAATACAATAATATTCCAATATATGTATATATAATACTAATGTATATATACACATATATATATTATGTTAATGTAATATATATATATTTATTTTAAAATTTTATGTATATATATATGTGTTATATATACATATCATATATATAATTTTAATATATATATACATATGTATATAAACATATATAGTATTACATACACAATTTTAACAACATGTATATATAATATTAGTATATAAAACATATATAGGCCCTGATGGGGAAGTGGTTAGAGCATCAACTCAAGACTGTCAAAACGCAATCTGAGTTTGAGGGTTCACCAGCCGGTGTAGTTCGCTTGGGCAAGGAACTTCCCTCGATTGCCGATCTAGCCCGGGGGGGTAAGCCAGCCCAATCAGTAGGTCCAAGCCCGGGTAAATAGAGGAAAAGATTTCCCAAAAGGGTTTTTATTATATATATATATTATATATTAATATATATATATTATATATATACATACATTATATATATCATATTGTATTTATATATATGTATATGTAAAGTATATGTATATATTGAAATGTAAAATTTTGATATGTATATGTATATATATGTTGTTTGTATTGTATAATGTTATATTATATGTATAAAATTTATTTATATGTATTTATATTTTATGTATATATATCTATAGTATATATATACATATGTATATAATGCATATATATGTATATACTACACATAATACACATCATGTAAAATACAATATATTATATTTACACTTATAGGCCGTGATGGCCAAATGGTTAGAGCCAGACTCAAACTGTCCTGACACAATCTGAGTTCGGGGTTCCCAGCGGCTGAGTTGCTTTTGGGGAAGGAACTTTACCTCGTTGCCCCTCACCACTGGGGGGGTAAGCCAGCCCAATCAGTATGGTGCAAGCCCGGAAAATAGAGAGAATGATTACCTAAAAGGGGATATAAGATAAAAGAGAGAATATTTCTAAAAGGGGAAAACCCGGGACTTCCGTGGAATGGGAATGGGGACCCCCCAAGTACTCACTCCAAGAGTATCAAACATGAAACTACAATTAATATCATTTGGGGACCACAGCGGCTCAAACATGAACCTACCATTAAAAAAAACAAAAAAAAAAACAAAAATACATATAATATATATATATATATATATTATTATATATATATATATAAAGTATATATATACATATTATATAATATTCATATATACATATATTTATGTATTTATATCTATAATAAAATATATATATATATATTACATATATATACATATATATATATGCATATTTACATTATGCATATATAACATATTACACAATATAAAAATCAATATACATACATATATATATAACATATATAG
>NW_023654834.1:0-4445 GCF_015228065.2 Penaeus monodon
TTTTGTTGTTTTTCCCCCTTCCGGCGCTAAACACCAAATCGAGTGCGGGCTTTCCTTGGGATGGCCTGCCCCTAGCTTGCCCAAACATTTTCTATGGGGTTTGAATCTGGTGTTTTTAGGGGGAATTTGGGCACACACGTTCGGAGTGAAATTTGCCAACCCATCTGAAGCATTTATATCCTCATTTAAAAACCCCCCCTTTTATGGGGGTACTGTTTAAAAGTTTGTTTTTCGATTTGTTGAACGATTTTGGGTTTTAATGATAAATTTTTTTGTTTTTAACGCTATTAATTAAATGAGGACAAAAAAAATGAAAAAACATTCATTTTATTTTTGATACAAAAGGTGCATAAATATATAACAGAGACAAAACAATGCAGGGTCATCGAAGCGCTACAAAGTCATATACAACACTAGCCATGGGGGGGGGGGGGGCAAACAAGATCCCCGCCCTCAAAAAAAAGAACGCTCAGCTCCTCCTTGACTACAAGTAACCTTGATCACGGAAATATAATAGACAGTTAGAAGGTAAGAGAGAGAGAGACGACAGACGACAACAGACAGACAGACAACAGACAGACAGACAGACAGACAGACGGACAGACGACAGAAAAAAAGACAGACAGACAGATGGATGGAGATAGAAAAACGTAGAATAGATAAATATATAGGATATAGAAATATCGTACAAACTCATATAAATATATTATATATAATATATATATATATATATATATATATATATACATATACACATTATGTATTCTTACATATCATCTATCTATCTTCTATTAAAACACCACACCACATACCCATATGTGTGTGTGTTTGTGTATGTGTATGGGTGTGTGTTTGTGTGTGGTGGTGTTGTGTGTGTGGTGTGTGTGGTGTGTGTGGTGTGTGTGTGTGCGTGTGTGTGTCGTGCGCGCGTGCGTGCTGCACAGTAATTTTCCCTTATCCTTTAAAGTGATTTTTATTCTTTGCTCCCCTTTCACCGGGTTTTGAAAAGGGGAGTACGTGGCCCAATAATTCTCCGCCCTTTTATCCGCATTTAAAAAAAGCCATTGGGAGTTTTCTTTCATTGGGGGAGTTGAAAAAAGAAACTTTAAAGTATAGGGAGGTATGTTAGTAATACCCTTTGATAAAGGGGTCATTATTTTTTTATTCATAATTCTTTTTGATTGTTGTAATTGTATGTGTTTTAACGGTGGGTAAAAACTTAAAAATGGAATTAAAAACACTATCGAACTGATTTAAACGATATTTTCTTTATCAAAATTATTTGGGAAAAAAAGGAAAAAAAGAAAGATAAAAATTAGTGAAAGCAAAAAAAGTAAATAAATACAGAGACAACGAAATTTTTTTTTTTTTTTTTTTTTTTTTCTTTTTTCTAAGGGGGTTAAAAACCCTTGATCCGAAAAACTGAAAGGGCTCTCGGAAAAAATTTTTTTCTCTTTTTTCATTTTTTGTTAATTTTTAATACATTTCTTGCTGTTTTTATGTTCCCTTAATCTTTGCCCATTCTTTGTTTGTTTATTATTTTGCTTTTTTTAGTTTTGTTCCTGAGTTTTTATAAAAATGCTTCATTTATTGTTCTGTTAAAAAACCCCCAAAAAATTATTTTAATAAAATGTTTTTTTTCTGTATTGTTATCGTTAAATTTATATAGAAAAGTTATCCTTTATGTTAAAAAAAGTAATACTGGCACGTTGAAATTAAAATACCGTTTTATATATAATGCAATCAAAGATAGACGAAATTTTTTTTTATTCACACATTCAAAATAACATTAATTAAAAAATTTTTTAGAAATGCTATCCGTTTAAAGACGAAAAAACGTAGTGAACCCAAAAGTTTTTTCCTTTTTTATGTAGCACAAAAAAATGAATTAATTTTAAACACTTACAACTAAATTCCGTCGCACAGTGTAAAAACACATATTTCACAAGAAAAATGACCTAAAAAAAAACAATTTAGCCCTCATTTGAAAGCTAAAGGTAAACGCAATTGTAATAACCCAATTTGTTTTTATGCAAAAAACTGATAAAGGAAATAAAATTTAAAGAAATTCCAAAACTTTTTCCCTTTCCTTCTCATTTCTGTGCTTCCCAAAATTGCTGCACACCAGCGTTTTTCCCAAACTTTTTTTGCAGCGAGGCCCTTGGGCTTTTCCCCTGTACACTCGCTATTTCTTATAACTATAACAAATATATATAATTAATATATATATTATAATTTTTAATAATATATTATATATAATATATATATATTTTTTCCTTTTTTCTTTTAACCGAAATACTAATGATGTACTTTTGATTTCTGATTTAAGGGGTATAGAGAAAAACAGTAATAACAAACACCAAAACACACACACAACACACACACACACACACACACAAACACACACCAAACACCCACAACCCCACACACACAACAACACAACCCCACAACACACACAAACACACACACACACACAACAAAGGCACACACACACCCACCCGCACACACACACCCACACACACACACACACAGCTCTCCCCCCCCCAACACAAACATGCGCGCAAATAGAAAAATAGGGAAAGCGAGAATGAGAGAGCGGAAAAAAATTTGGGGAACATCTTTCACCGAAGGCAGCTTCCTGCTTATTTAAAAAACCCGTTAAGACCCTGCTAAACGAAGAATGAAATTTTTTAAGTTTATTCCAACAGTTTTTTTATCATCATTTTATTATTTATTATTATTATTATTTTATTTATTATTATTATTATTATTATTTTATTTTTTATTTTTTATTAATTTTTATCATTATTATTTATTTTATTATTACTATACTAAAAATAAATAATAATAATAAAAATAATAATAATAATAAAAATAATAATAAAAAAATAATAATAATGATAATAATATAAAATTAATAAAAATAAATAAAAAAATAATAAAACAAAAGGAAAAAAAAAATTATTATTATTATTTTTATTTTTTTATTATTATTATTATTATATTATTTTTATTATTTTTATTATCATTATCGTTTGCTTTTTTGCATTATCATTATCATTATTGCTTTGATTACATGCTATTATAAATTACACTATTTATAATGTTTATTAATATCAATTTTATTGTTATCTTATTTTCTTTTCACATTGTCATTATCTATCATAAAGATATTTTTTTAAAATTTTTGATTATCATATTCATTCATCTCTTTTTTATCTATTCTCTTTTGGGTTGATATATCTTTTTTGGAGGGGTTTTTTTTAATTTTCTAGTTTCCTTTAAAATTTTTAAAACAAACACCGCAATATTTTAAAAATTTTCATAATATCTTATATTTTGCGATCATCTCTATTCTTTTGTCTTTTCCCCACTCCCTTCGAATAATCTTTTTTGTTGTCGCTTACGTGCTTTTTCCTTTTTTTTTACTCATTGTTCCTTCTCCCCTTTTATTTTCGATTATGGAATTTCATTGTTGTCTTCTTTCCCTTTTCTTTTTCTTTTTTTACGATTTTTTTCGAAATGTCATTACATAAAGCTACAGTTTCATTACTTAATCCCCTTTGTTTCAAATGAAAACAACATTTTTGGGAAAAAGAAAACATTATGCACAGATTATGTTTTTGAAAAGGAGAATGGCAGTGAAGAAAATGAAGAAAAAGTTATACAAAACCATTTTTGTTTGTTTTTTTGGGTTTTTGGGATTCGGAATCAAGCGGGAATAATATAATATAATTTTTAATGGATTTTGAGCTATCCTTGCTGGCCTAGGAATTCATGGTAATTTGTATATATATATATATATATATAATTTTTAAAATTATTATTATAATTTTATATATAATATAATGTTTTTTATATATATATATATATAATTAATATATTATTTTTATATTATATATTATAGTGTGTGTGTGTGTATGTGTGTGTGTGTGGTGTGGTGTGTGTGTGTGTGTTGTGTGTGTGGTGTGTATGTGTGTTTTGTTGGGGTGTGTGTGTGCGTTTTTGTGTGGTTTTTGTATGTGTGGTTGTGTTTTGTGTTGTTTTTTTGTGTGTGTGTGTGTGGTATGCTTATGTACGATGTAGGATGTAGTATGTACATATTAGGCCAATGCGCACGAAAAACACCTTCACACAAATTCACACGCCTGCTGGAGATACTCCCCTGACGTCTCCTCTTTTTCCCGGGCTGCTTTCCTGCCCCCCCCCCCCCCCGAGGGGTGCCCATACCCACATGAAAGCAAACCCCGAGGAAAAAAAGATTCTTCTAAGAAACAAGTCAGTTTGCTTTAAAAGATTGGAATTATCTTCCAAATTTTTATGCCTTTTTTTTTTCTTTTTCATTGCTTGGGGGGGCTGTGACGTGGGATTATTTTACACTTTACCTTCAAAAGGGCCCCTAAGAACCATTATGTATACATTTACCAATTTAATTAATCTTTTAA
>NW_023654835.1:2500-4445 GCF_015228065.2 Penaeus monodon
TTCTTATACTTTATTATTATATCTTTTACTATTGTTATTATTATTAATAATTTTATTACATGATCATAATCATTTCTTCAATAGATATTTTTTTTATTGTTTACTTATCAATTTACATTTAATTTTCATTATTTTATTATTTACGATTTTTATAATTAAAACGTTTTATTGTGATGATTCTTTAGACTTTATCATTATTATTATTATAAGATTTTTAGCTTTAAATCTTTAGCAGCTTCCATTGTTATTATTTTATTAATGTTGTATTATTCTCAATATCGTTGTCTTTTAATAATTTTACCATTACCCGTTAATGTTCTTGTTATTTACAAGATATTGTTATTTTTCGATTTACTAACTTATCGTTTCATCATCATCATCATCGTTTATTATTTTTATCACCTTTAAATATTTTTTTTTTATAAAATAATATATCAAAAATAAAAATATTATTATTACATTATTTTTTTATTATCTTATTATTTTTTATTATTATTATTTTTATTTTTATTACTATTATTATCATAAAATAAATAATATAATTATTATTACACAAAATTTTTATTATTTTTTATTTTATTTTTATTTTTATTTTATTATTATTAATTATTGTTATTATCTTGTTTATTTTTTTTTTTGTCCATCATCATCATCATCACATCATCATCATCATCATCATCCTCACATCAATCACATCACACACATCAATCATCTCATTGAAAATATTATTTCAAAATTATCAAACGTTACTGTTATTATTATTATTATTATTATTATTTTTTTATTTTATTATTATTTTTATTATTATTATTATTATTATTTTTATTATTATTATTATTTTATTTTTTTTATTATTATTATTATTATTTTTAAATTTTTATGTCATTAAATAATTTTCAAAATTATCATTATTATACAATTATCTTTTTTCATTATTAAGAGTATTATCATATGATTGTTTTTGCTATTATTATATTAACACAAAATCGATCTGATTGTTATTATCATTATTATTGCCCATTACTATTTTAATCTTTACCATTACTTTGATATTCTTTTAATTTTTTTTTCATTATTCATTTTTCGTTAAATTTTTTTTTTATTGTTTCATTTTTATTTTGCTATTTTTATTACCTTTTTATTATTATTATTATTTTTTTAAATTTTATTTATAAAACATTTTATATTTTACTACATTAAAAATTATTTTCATTATTATTATTATTATTTTATTATCATTTTATTATTTTTATTACATTTTATTACTATTTTATATTTTTATCTTTTCATCATTATTTTTATTTTTCATTATCATTTTCATTTCATTAATTATCATCATTATTTAATGTTTATTTCGTTTTGTTGTAGTTGTTGTTGTTGTTGTTATTTCATTATTATTTTTCATATTTTTATCATTTTATTATCAATTTTTTAAAATAATGATAAAAAATGATATAAAAAGATAATAAAAAAGAAATAACAAAAACAACAACTACAACAACAACGAATACCGGGAAATAATGATGATAATGAAATAAATTTATAAAGTAATGATAATAATAATTAAAAAGATAGTAATAAAGTATAAAGTAATAATAGTAATAAAAAAGTAATAATAATAAAAATAATGATAATAATAATAAAAATAATAATATGATAATAATTTAAAGATAGTAATAATGAAATAATATTATAAAAAATAAAAAAATATAATTAATAACAAATGGTAAAAAAATGCAATAATAATAAAGTAACAATAAAAAAAAAATTTAAAGATAAAGATAATAATGAAAAAAATTTTAAAATTAATTAATTTAAAAAAGTATGTTTAAAGATTAAAAATCGGGGTTAAAAGAAAAAAATAAAATAATGATAAAACATCAAAAAAAATAAGGATATAAAAAATTTTTAAAAAGAAAAAAAAATAAAAAAAAAAAATAATAAT
>NW_023654836.1:0-2500 GCF_015228065.2 Penaeus monodon
GGTTTTTTTTTCGTATTAATTTTATTTCTATGCACGCATACACTTTTCCACACACATAGATATATATGTGTGTATTCACACAAAACACACGTACTCCTGTTTTGCTAGTGTGTGGAAAAAAAAAAAAATAAATAAAGACGCATACCGAGATACAAACATAAATGAAGATGATTGCAAAGTACTGTGCAAACTGCAAAAAGAACAAAGAAGAAGGTAGATAAGGCAGGGTGAGAATGACATTCCGAAATTTAAAAAGCGTTCTATCCGCTTTTGGGCAGCCATGAAGATCGACATGACAGCCCCCGTGACCACGCTGGTCATCCCCGGAGAAGGACCCAACTGCGAGAACAACTTCACCATGAGCTTCTACGTCCCCGCCGCCCACCAAGACAACCCGCCCACGCCCACCAACCCTGACGTGTACATCGAAGAGCGACCGGAACTGCACGTGTTCTCCAGGTAACTTGGCCTTCATGTTCCTTTTCCTTAATGGCCTTCATGTTCCTTTTCCTTAACGCAGTTCATACGAAGGCATGCCCCTTAACTCAGTTAAAACTTGATCTCTGATACAAACCTTGACATAATGAAAATGCTTTTGTTGCAGGAGGTTCCACGGGTTCGCCAGCGACGAGGACTGGATCGTCAACGCCGCGCAGCTTCACGACGACCTGGTGGCAGCTGGCGAGGTGGGCGTCGACTTCCAGACCTACTACACTGCTGGCTACGACTCTCCCTACGTTATCATCGGTCGCAACAACGAAGTCTGGTTCATGAAGAATGACATGAATTGATCCTCACTTACTTTATGTCAACTTATTTATTATTTATTGGTATTATTAGAGATATGCAAACATAAACATACACTTACTGAAGAAAGAATCTTTTTTTATCCTCATGTATAATGAGACTAATGCATAACGCAACCTATTTAAATGTAAAGATGTTCAGAAAAGCATTAATTTAGAAGTAGGAGATTCAGTGAAAGGGGTTACTATACTTGTCACAGTAATTTTGCATCCTAAACACTATTTGTTTGGTGGTATGTGGACCTACAGAAGAGCTAGTGGTTCTTCACTAGCAATTTGTTTCTCAATCGACTTTTTACTTTTGACTGTTCATCGAACAGACAAGCAGAAATATAAGATTACTCACGTTTGTAATGACTGAAATATTCACAGTTAAAATACTTATATGCAGTTAATCAGACATTCGTATCTATATCCCTAAAAGCACCCTTCCCGAATGAAATGTTCCACGACAGAGAGTTACTGCGTGTAGCAAAAGGAGAATCTTAAATGTTTTTTTTTTTAATTTTACAAATGTCAGAATACACGTTTAGTAACTAAGCAATAACTTTCATGTATTTACCGCCACCAACATTCCTTTCCAATATACTCCCACAAACACAAGAGATTTAGCGTCCTTCCAGGTCAGAGAGCTTGAACTCTCCGACGAATTATGGAGATATATTTTTACAATAGTTTTTACTATCTATTTCTTTATTTCATCATTCCAAGGTGACATTTATTACATAAATCAGTTCCTGGATAACTCTTGAATGGGTTAAACTGTATTGCACTTAAAAAAAAATCTAAATATCTAGTCTTGTTTAAGGTTAATGCATTAGTGCAATAGCTCTTTTTCGTTGTATTATCAACTGTATTGGTTTTGAAGTGCTAACCTTATGCTTTTCGAAAATAAATGTCTTTGAATTGCAGATGAATATATATCGGGCAGAGGTCTTTACTGTGATCTGTAGTTTAATGTATAATGTTAACAAAATTATATATATTTAATGTATATAACCATTTATGCAAGGTTATGATTATGTATTTGTATATAGCTACGGTTATCTCGTGTGTATATTTGTATGCATAAATATATGTATATATTTTTTATATATGTATATATGTGCCTATATATATATAGAAATAGATAGATAGATAGATATAGATATATGCATAGACATACACAGACTCGCACACTCATACACATACACACACATACACACACACACACACACACACACACACACACACACACACACACACACACACACACATATATATATATATATATATATATATATATATATATATATATATATATATATATATATATATAATATGGTCTCTAATTATCAATTCACAAAAAAAACACTATGTTATCTGGCAGGTCCAGAGGAAAACTCAGTATCTTTTTTAGCTGGTTCATTGACATAACATCACGTAGTTATGAAGAAATCTTGTGGTAGACGTGGCGGAGGCGGCGTCAGCTCCTACGGGCGAAAGGGGGAGGTGCTCGCGGTTCAAGGAACGGACTCGAACTGACTCCTGCGGGTCTTGCTAGGTCGCTTCAGCCCTAAGGCGTGGAGACACAGCTGCTTACCGTCGGTTACCAATTCCGGAGCGTTTCCTGTTGTCGCCGAAGGTGAGGTCATGTCCCAGGCGGTTTCCATTGATTAATGGATGTCACGCAGCTGCTCAGGCGGATTCCCTGA
>NW_023654837.1:0-2500 GCF_015228065.2 Penaeus monodon
AAAAAAAAAAAAAAAAAAAAAAAAAAAAAAATATATATATTTTTTTTCTTTTTTTTAAAATTTTTTTTTGTTTTTTTTTCTTTTTTTTTCTCTCTTTCTTCTCTCCCCTTCCTCTCTCTCTCTCTCTCTCTTATATTTATTTTTTTTTTTTTTTTTTTTTTTTTTTTCTTTCTTTCCCCCCCCCCCCCCCCCCCACCCCCCCAAAAACCCCCCACCCCCCCCCCCCCACACCCCCCCCCCCCCCCTTTTTTTTATTTTTTTTTTTTTTTTTATATTTTTTTATTATTTTTTTTATTTTTTTTTTTTTTTTTTCTTTATTTTTTTTTTTTTTTCTTTTTTTTTTTTTTTTTTTTCTTTTTCCTTGTTTAGTCCCTGTGTGTTGTGTGATAATAAATTAAATGATAGAAATAGGTGATGTTTTCCATATTGCAACACCCCCCGACTCACACACACGCAAAAACCCAAAATTTTTTTTTTTAAAATTTATATATATATTTTAAAATTTTATTTGTTTCCCTTCTTCTATCTTTTTCTTCTCTGGATCTTGCGCTTGTGAAAACCCCGGGGAGGGGGAACCCTTCGCCTTCTGCCGTGAGTGGGATAAACCCCGTTTCATTGCAAATGTAGAAAAGGGTTAATAAATGAATTCTTCACATACAGAGATGTTTAAACCGTTCGAATCGTCTTCGTCAGAAATCATAAAAACAAGAAAAGGCGAATGGGTTCCCCCCCCCCGGATTTTTTTCACAAGCCCAAAGATCCAGAGTGTAAAGAAGGGGTTTGGTTTTTCCTGAGGGACTGCTTGGCTGAGCAAGTATTTGCCACCTGTCTCCGGCCAGTTAAATCCGGCGAGCATCCTTTCCCAATAGGCTGGGGCCCTTCCTTTGGGGCCATTGGGACCCTGCAACACACTCGACGAACTCGGGGTGAACTCGAGGGAAACACCTTCCCCATGGGCTGGTCATCCATTAAAACAAGGCCCAAGCTAAACGAGTCAAACTAAAAAAGTTACATCGTTATGCAGAAGGGGCAGTTGGCAAAAGCTGGACGAAGTGATCTCCTCAAAACATGTCCTCCAACACCCGACTCCCTTGGGAAAAAAAAGCCCTCTCGCTAGCCTAAAATTTCACCCGGGCAAGAAAAAGGGCCAAAAGGGGGCTAGTTTCTCAAACCACCGCGGACCGTGTGCGTCGACAAAGGGTTCGTCCAAGGATCCCTTTCTTGCTGTATGGCTGATGCGTCGTCGCGCCCCCCCATCCCACGAGATCATCTCCGCTTAAAGGGACCCCGCGACGACGAAAACCATCGTCATCACCCGGCTGTAAAAGTGGGGGCATTGTTTTATGAAAAAAGTGATTATTTACTCAAATGAACAATTTATTTTCCCCCTTTTCTTCTGTTTACGGGAAAGTACGAAAGGTAAGGGAAATGAGGCGCCAGGTTCAAAAAAAAGGCGAGGGTTTTTATTTTTCTGCGTTCAGCCGAAGGTAACCCCTATTCACTTGCTGAAGGGGCCCCCCGCAACCCGTCCATGAAGGTCCCCCCAAAGGTACACAACCAGGCGTCCCGAGGGAACCGACCCCTCTGGCAGGGGACGCCCCCCCCTCTTTTGGCTAAGTTTTTGGGCAAAACCCCTCTCTGGGCTTGGGGTCCCCTTGATTCCCCCCTGAGAACCCGGGGACCTCATCAACGTTCCAGAATTCGGGTATGAAATAAAAGCTGCCAGTTTTGATGTTAAATCCTTTTTTTACCAATGTACCCACAAGGGGCATCGGGCAGTCGGGGGGTCACCACCCATGACAAACGCAGAACTCCCCTCCGGACACCACTTCGTTCTCCTAGTGAATTTTTCTGGACTTCGGGCCCCTTCGAATTTCTGGGGGAATACCCGCAGATTTTGGGCTCGCCATGGGCTCCCCCTTGAGTTTCCGTCATGGCTTGCTTGTTCATGGGGACGCTGGGGGGATAAATACATGGCTAAATCGGGAGAATTAACATGGGTTCGATACGTAGTGACGCCTCGTCTTGCCCCGGAGGGCGTGCTTGCAGCATACCTACGCGACTCAAACCCCCTTTACGAGAAAAAACCAGTTCACCGTGGAGGAGGAGGGAAAACGAAACTACCTTTCCTGGACACTCTGACCCGGGGGGCGACGGGCCCACTTTCTCTGTTACGAAAGCTACAAAAAAAGATGATTATATTCTTACTACTCCCCCAAGCAACAAAGAAATCTGGGGTTTGTCGGCTTCTTCCTCAGAGCATGAGGGTCTCACCCTGTTTTTTTTGAGGGTGAGGTTTCCTATATAATTATTCTTTCATAAACCAAATTCCTAGAGGCTTCCTGTTAAAAACCCCAGAAAGAAGGGAGAGCAACTTTAAAGAACCCCCCACCCTCTTCAAAAATTTTCTCATTTTACCGCATGTAACATTTCCCGGCGATCAGCAATATTCGGGAAACATGAGAATCGCCAGCACATCCGGGGAAAAAATAATGATTAA
>NW_023654838.1:0-4444 GCF_015228065.2 Penaeus monodon
TTTCCTCCCCAAAAAAAAAACTTACAACTCCACCTCATTTCAATTTCTGGGTAGCTAGCTCCCCGTAGCTTTTTTCCCCTCCTCAAACTGAGGACTCCTCCTCCCCCCCCCCCTTTAGTTCATCTGACAAATTCAGTAGTTGTCCCGTGACTTTGACTCGCGTGCTCCTTCCGCCATGTGCCCTCGCCTGCCCCGCTGGATCCTCTCTCACTCCCACGCTCTGATTGTACTATTTTGCTATGTATTTTGTATTATAGTGTTCTTAGTGCCGTTAATAGAAAAACCTTTCTGTATGTTTCCTCTGGTGTTTTTCCGTTGACCTTGGCCGTTCTGATTCTATATCTTTTATAAGTCGAACCTGACAATTATACATATATATAAAAGCATATATACGTGTATAATATATATATATATATAATATATATATGTAATATATATGTATATATATATGTATATATATACAAAATAATTCATATATTATATATACATATATATATAAAATATATTTTATATATATATTATATATATATATATATATATATTATTATTGGGGTGTGTGTGTGTGTGTGTGTGTGTGTGTGGTGTATGGTGTGTGGTGTGTGGTGTGTGGGGTGTGTGTGTGTGTGTGTGTGAGTGTGTGTGTGTATAGCCTACATAAAACATGTATATACATACGTACTTTACATACATACATACATACTATTTTAAATATATATAATAAAATATATATATATATATGTATTTATATATATTTTATATATATATATATATAATATATATATATATATAATATATTTTATATATATCATATACACAAAACACACATACACAGTCACACAGCAAATCCTTTCAATATTCTTCCAGTAGTTATCAGTACTTATCATGAGTGTATTCTGAGGACAGACAGATACTAATTTGACAATTTTAATCTGGTTAAAAATTGTAAAAAACGAACAAAGAAAATTTTTGTACTTTCATATGGCTGAACTGATATAGTATTTTATGCAGAGACCTGGAATGGCACTCAGCATAGTTGGCCGATGGGAAGAGATTTATGGGTTTAATTTTCAAGATTAGAAAAAAAAATCTTAAAACTGCTTGAAGGACTTTTGATTTATTTGTCTGTACCGTTGTAACGGTCTTTCTTTGCTATGTATAGTTGATGTAAAAATTTTGATGATCTTCGATAATTGGTATGGCAGTACATAAGCAAAATTTTGTGTAAGCCATTAGACAATGGACCACGCGGCTGGTGACACGGGGCTCTAAGTCCAATTAGAACCATCAAGCAGCGGGGGACGTAGATGACGATTTTATCTGACCTCGTCTGACCTTCAGTTCGGCTCAGCGCCCTATTGATAAAGCAGTCCAGCTTCGCCTTCAGGCCTGGCGGACCAGACCGCAACCCTGAAACTCAGTCATTACCCCAAGACATCGTCTCATGTGTTCCCTTACCGTTTTGTGCTCTTCATAATAAAGAGTCAAGCTGTTAAAACCACTATCAGCCAACTAGTCACAACCATTGTTCAGAAGCATCATAGACCTTACAACGGGCCCGGCAGCATGGTCTTTGTGTCTTTGGCTCCCCAACAGGGGACAGACAGTCTCTAAAATTTCACTTGACCAGCTTCCAAGATCGACTATGCTTCAAAACCATGTGAGTACATGTTTTGACCCATTTAATTTTTTTTCCCCATAAATGTGTTATCCCGTATGTGCAGCCAATCTCACTTTGGTTTAATTTTGGGTAAAAGTGCCAAGTGACAGCAAAGGGCATGTTCTAAAAACTATTCTTTTGACCTTAGATTGCATTACTGTGTGATCACGGTATGTGGTCAACAAACATGAAAATCATTCATTGGTAAGTATTTTATTAAATTCTCTTTTTTAAAAAAGATTTATGTTGTTTCAACTGCAACGAATTTAATGTGTTTGTGATTTTATCTTTTTTCATGAATATCAATCATACCATTATTTCTCCTCTCATAGATGTTTCCTGTCTTGGCCTGACTGCACTTTCTCTTTTCTTTTCCCGGTCGGTTGGGACATGGAAAGGACCCAAAAGATGATCACTCGTTTTCCCGTAATTGGTTTTTTTTGTTGACACCTTGGGATTAACAGTAGCTTTTTATATAGCTTATTGTTTTACATGTTCGATCGGCGCTAGAAACAGAGCTTGTAACGCGATTTTTAATAAATTTATTATTTGAGTATAGCGTCAGGATCTTCCCCTGTATCGTAAATGCCCAAGGATACCCGATATAACACAGAGTTTCGTAAATCGCCTAATAGATCTACGACGGTTATAGTAAGTGCAAGTATAACTGTTCGAATAACTTCGTCGGTGTACCTGTAGTTACGTCCATTAATTAATGTAGTACTAGGGTTTAAGCTAGAATCATTTTCGCTTAATCACCTCTAGAAGTCACTTGCATGTTTTGGGAAAATCTCAAGCGATCGTGTGATTCATGAAGTTCATTGAGCGCCCACACAGATATGCAGAAGAGAAAGATTATTGTAGATTTTCCTGGCTCAGTTCCCTTGATTACATGGCATTTTGGGGTATAGGAACCCCCGTCGATGAAGTCGACATGCACATTTAGACTTGGCAGTTCAGAATTTCTGACCCTGAGAAGATTTGCTTGCTAGAAAGCTTGAAGGGGCTCACTCACTCACTCACTCACAAAAGATACTGAAACCTTTTCTTTAATAGGGTTTGTTGCTGTTGTAGTTGCAGGCGTAAAGATCTATGATGTATATCTTTTGTCTGCAATTTTGTCAGTCTGACTTCATGATGTACAATTTCTTATTTACATTTATTTCTTCTCTGTGTGACGAAAAACCCTTTGCAGATTGCCGTTGTCGTTCCCTTTTTTACTTCTATGTCTATCAGAGACGTTGGTTTGTTCAAGCCTGGTCCATGCGGATCACACTGATGTCTCCCTCTCCTATTTTTTCTTTTTATTGGGAAAGTAAACCCCAAAACGAAAAAAGACAAAAATAAAGTAAAAAAAAAAACCCTTAAAAAACTGCAAATTTATGGAATAACCTGGCTAGTAGCACTTAACATCCCTCTTCTCTTGCCGTTCTTTTTCTCTTACTATCTTGGCCCTTACGTGTCTAATCTGGTTTATGAAATTTGACACGGCACCGAAGGAGGCCCGGTGCTGAAACGGTCACCTTAGGATGCTGTGGGAAGGACGTCACGGAAATCGCCAAAGGGCCCTGCGGACCAGGAGTTTGTAAGAAAGGTTTTAAGCTGCCCCAGTGTAGGGGAAGAGGACGCCGCATGTGGGGGACCCCAAATTCCAGCGAAGGACCAAGAAACCCCAGCACGGTACCAGCGCCCCAGAGCTGTGGAAAGGTGCTGCCTGCCGGATTGAAGATCAGTCAAACCCCAGAGCTCATCGCGAAGGTATCAGCCGCCCTGAGATCCCGAAGAGGAGGCCTCCCCCGGACGCCCGTAGATCCAAACGATGATTATGGGGACGTGGATGATATGTAACTGAGTGGCCCTGGAGATCTGCGAGGATGTGGACAAATCCGCCGCCGATTTAGTGGACAAGGCTACAGGGAAGTTAGCAAAATCTGGAGAAGTAAACCTTACAAGTCTTCGGGGTGTGTGAACGTCGAGGACGGATGGTTTAAACACCAAAAACGGGAAGAGAGGACGAGGGGGACGAGCAGCCCAAGAGAAAAGGGACAATGGAAAGCACGCGAAAACCCGAGATGACCACCAATCGGATAGGAAAAAGGGGCCCCCCTTGGGCCCAAAATAAAAGGCGTTTCGAGGGCGGGCGTGGTAGGGCCGGCAAATGGTATGTACTAACCCCAATTTGTGTAAGCCATAACAAAAATCCATTTTAAAACCATAAGCCAGGGGGGCGTAATGCGTTTTTCCCTGACCTCGTTGACTCTCAGTTTGTGCTCAGTGCCCGAGTGGTAAAATCATCCAGTCTTTTCCTTTAGGGTGGCTGACTGACCCGACCCCGTGCTCAGGTTTTCCCCCAAGACATGTTTGTGTTTTCCCCCCCCTGTTTTGTCTTTCATAATAAAGAGTCAAACCGTTTTTAAACCCCCCACTGCACCAATCATAACCATTTTTTAGAGTCATTTTTTAGACTGTTACAATTGTCGAACGACTGTTTGGACTATGGCAAATGGGTGGACAGGAAAGCGTTGCCCTGTTTCCAAAAAAGGGACAGACTGAAACAATGTAGGAAAACGAAGAAAGCATAAAAATGTAAAATGGGGGATATGTTTTTTTGGGAAAATCAAAGTGGGAAATTTAGTGTTTCCAGTGTTCGAAAATAAATGCAGGTTTCCCGTTTCTGAAAGCGGGTACATTTTTAAAACAAGGTGTTTTTCCAAGTAGGGTTTTTTAAAGGCGGAAGTCAGGTTTCCCCAAAAAAATACTTAAAGAAAGACCCGGGGCCCCAAAAAA
>NW_023654839.1:0-4444 GCF_015228065.2 Penaeus monodon
CTGAGCGCCTGGCCCCGGGTGAAATTAAGTAGTTTTTTTTTTGTGATGCCTTGAGTGATCTTGTAGGGGCCCCAATTTTCCTTTCCACGGGGAGTGCCGGGGGTAAGTTTTAAGGGAATCATTTCCTCTATTTATCCGGCTTTTGGGGGACACTTGACTTTGGGCGGCTTGGCTACCCTTTGGCCCAGGTAGGCAATCAGGTGGAAATTCCTTTCCCAATGGAACACGCCTGCGGTCGTGATCGAACCCTCGAATTTTAAATTCCGCGTTCACAGTCTTGATCCGACGCTCTAACCTTCGGGGCCCCCGGGGCTTGAGGATAAAAGGGCTTCCAAATTTTTTTTTCTTACAATTAAGCGGGGGTTTTCCTTGCCTTCCGCCTGTTTTTTTCGATCACCATCTCTAATTTTCCCGGGACTGATTTAGCTGATTATATATATAAAATATTAAATATATATATTATATAATATTAATATAAAATTTATTATTTTAAAAATTCCTAAATATATTATAATATTTTATATACATATTATATTTTAATTATATAATAAATTAATAAAATAAATAATATATTTTATTAATTTTTGTGTGTGTGGTGTGGGGGGTGTGTTTGTTTTGGTTGTGTGTATATTATATATATATTTATATATATAATTTATTATATATATATATATCTATATATATATAAAATTTATAATAATTTTATATAAATATATATATATTATATTATATATATTAAAAATATAATCTGTATGGTTTTTGTGTGTGTGTTTTGTGTGTGTGTGTGGGTTTTTTCCTCTATAAAAAATTATTATCTTATTATATATATTAATAAAATTATATAATTATTTTGTGTGTTGGGGTGTGTTGGTGGTGTGTGTGTGTGTGTGGTGTGTGTGTGTATGGGTGTGTGTGGGGTGTGTTGTGTGGTGTGTGTTTGTGGTTGGGGTGTGTGTGTGTTTGTGTGTGGTGTGATGCGTGTGTGCGTGTGCGTGTGTGGTATTGTTGTTTTGTGTTGTGTTGTGTGTGTGTGGTGGTGTTGGGGGGGTGTGGGTGGGTTTTATTGCTATATAATTCAATATATATATATATATATTATATTTTTATATATATATATAATATATATATAAATGTATATTATTTTTAATTAAATTTATTATTTTATTAAATTATATATATATACTGTATGTGTGTGGTGTGTTTGGGGTTTTTGGGGGTTTTTTTGTATATCTATATTAAAAAAATGTATTATTAATTTATTAATATATATATTATATTATTATAATTTGTTTGTGTGTGTTGTGTTGTGTGGTGTGTTGTGTGTGTGGTGTGTTTTGGGTGTGTGTGTGTGTTTGTGGTGTGGTGTGGTTTTTGGGGTTTTGTTGTGGGTGCGTGTGTGCGTGTGCGTGTGTGTGTGTGTGTTTGTTTTTTGTGTGTGTGTGGGTGTGTGGTGGTGTGTGTGGGGGGTGTTTTTGTGTGTATGTGGTTGCTCAGGGTTTAAAATAATTTAAAAATACCAAACCACAAAAACCACACACACACACCCCACACACACCCACACACCACCACACAAACCCCACACCAAAAAACACAACACACCCACAAAAACACACACACCCACCACCACCACAAACACACACATATATTTATCGAATCGAATTATTCGACTTTTAAAAAATGCTTGTTTTAAAAGTCTGGACTATCTGAATCGTCCTACTGCACCGATATGCTTATTTCACATTTCTTTTTATACGGGGAGATCACCCCGATTGTGTCAAAAGAAGGTGGGAAAGGGAACAACAGATAAAGGGTAAAGTGTGGAAAGGAAAATCTCGATAGATTTTAGGATTTTTATTAGGGGCCAAGTAAAAAAAATGGAAAAATTCCGGTTTGCGGGATTACTGTCTCGATTCTCATGTTTTTTTATTATTTTCCCCAACGTTATTGTGTTTAATTAGTAGGGCAAGGGGGAGGGTGTAAAGGGTTTGCAATTTTAACCGTAGTTTTGGCTTGTTTTGTTGAAAAAATTTTTGTCACTTTTTTTTTTTAAATCTTGCTATTATTAAACCTTGTGAAAACGTCCCCAATCTGTTACCCTCTTTTTAAAATATAAATTAAGAAATTGGGTTAAAAATTTTTTTTTATGACCATTGCAGGGATAAAATGGCAAAGTAAATTGGGCTGACAATATTTTTGGTTGAAAGGGGGAAAAAATAATTTTTGGAAAATGTGGTCATAAAAATAGTGTAAATAAAGAAAAGTACCGAAAGCCCTCATAAAAAATGGTTTTGTTGAAAGTGTGTCAAAACTAAACCCTATTGAATTAGTAATTTTTTTTTCAATCGTTCTCTGAAAAGAGCCAGTGTCCTTGTCAAAAGTTTCCATAAGTGGCCAGATTATGTTCAAAGTAAAAATACTTTATTGATTTTCTTTTATGTAATTTTATAATTTTTTACTACTGTATTTTCTGTTTTGTTAGTTTTTTAAAGTTATGTCTATAAATTCACCAAATATTATAAAAAATTTTCCGAAGGGGGGGAATAAAATACGATTTGACTTTTTTAAAAATGGGATTGGTTAAAATGAAAAAATGTCTGGCAAGTAGAATTGAAAACCCCCCGAAATTCTATTTCGTATTTTTTATTTTTTTTAAGGGATATTAATATGTAAAACTTAGTTTGTAGAAAAAACAATTAAATCATAATAATCCCCTATAAATGATTGTTTGTTAAATGATCATAATTCAATGGGGGATAATAACCGTTTGCACAATGCCCTAATCAGACAGTTATTGCTTTTTATCTCCCAGGGGGGTATTTCATGCTTGGTGTTAAAATCTTGCTGGTTTTCTAAAGTTCATATATTAAAATTAAAATAAATTTTATCCATATGACTTGTTTTTTTGATAAAACTCAAAAATGGGTTACTTTTTATCTCCCCGCAGAGACAGAAAGGGTTGGGAAACTCTGGGAAACAAACCACATTCCGTTTTTTCGTAATGTTTTTTTTTCGTTTTTTTTTTGTCTTTTTGGCGGGGATAAAAAAATTAGTCAAAGTGATATTCCCATGCTGAAAGAATGATTGGAAATGAACAATAATCAAAATAAAGTTGGAAAAAGAAACCGTGGGAAAAAAGCGCAGGGTGATTATTTTTTCGACCAAATAAAATTGGGAATAGCGGTTAAATTCCCATTCCGTCAATCGTTCATTTTTTTTTATATTTATCGTAAAATTATTTGAGTTATAATTTGTAGGGAAGGGAGGGTGTAAAAACAACTTAAACCTTTCATTGGAAAAATTTAGTAAAAAAATTCATGTCACTCTCCGATATTTATTATTGCTATTATTACCCCATTGTAAATACGCCACCTGTTTACTATTATTAGATGATAGAATAAAAGAATTGGCTTTAACTTTCTTTTAGGAGCCAGATAAATAAATTCACCCATCGAGCTTTAAGTACGTTAAGTCATGCTATTCAAATTAAAATTAGGTAAGTCAAAATTATATTAGGGTTGATCCTGAGAAGTTGGCAGCAGTAGTTTATTAGAATAATATTTATTTTGTATATGAAAAGCCGTGATGCAACAATTGTATACATACATATATATGTATTTTGTGAGTGTGTGTGTTGTGTTTGTTTGTTATTTGTGTGTGTGTGTGTGTGTGTGTGTGTGGGGTGTATATATGTATATATTTATATATGTTATATATATGTATGTATACACATATGTGTATATGTATATAATATGTGTGTGTGTGTGTGTGTGTGTATACATATGTGTGTATGTATGTATATGTGTTATATTATATTATATATAAATATATATATATATATATATATATATATATATATATTGCACATATATACATACATACATATATAGTGTATAATACACATATTACATACATATATATACGTATAATATATATATTATATATATATATATATATATATATATATATGTGTTTATATATATATATATATATTTAGATATAGATATAGATATGTTATATATATACACGCACATACACATACACCACACACACACACACACATATATCTTCTTTTTCCTAGCTTTTATCCCATTCCATACTTATGTGTATATATATAGTATATATATATATATATATATATATTATATATATATATATATATATTTATATATATATACATACATATATATATATATATATATAAATATATATATATATATATATATATATATATATATATACAAATATATAATAAACATATTATTATCTATCTATATATAGATATATAATATTATATATAAATGTATTATATGCATATATTATATATTATAATTTTATATATTAATGATATATATATATATCTATTATATATATAATATATTATATCTTATGCTGTTCCTCATAGACGTTTCATTGATCTGAATTTCGGCAGCTCTCCATCCTGTTA
>NW_023654840.1:0-4443 GCF_015228065.2 Penaeus monodon
AAATTTCTATATAATTTTATATTAAATTTTATTATTTTTATATATATATTAAAATTTTTTTTTTAATTTTTTTATATATATAATATTATTTTAAAAATATATAATTAATTAATTTTAAAATAATATATATTTTTTAAAAAAAAATATTATATAATATTATATATATATCAAAATATATAAAAATTAAAATATATATTTATATAATTTATAATTTATATATAAATATTTTTTATATATATATAAAATTTATATTTTAAAATAATTTTTTTATTTTTATATATATTAAAATTTTTATTTTTTTATTTTAATTTTAAAATAAATTTTTAAATTTTTTTAAATTTTTTGAAAAAAATTATATATTTTAATTTTTATATATATATTTTTTTATTATGCCTATTTTATAATATATCTATTTTTTATTTATTATATTTTTATTTTATATATATTAAAATATTATTATATATATAATATTATTTGATTATAAAATTTTTTATTTTTTTTATTATATTATTTATTATTTTTTTTAAAAAAAAATATAATATATTTCAAAAAATTTAATAAAAATAAATACCCCTTTTTTTTTTTATATATTATATTTTTTATAATTATATATATTAAAAAAAATTTTTTTTATTATTAATTTTTATATATTTATTTTTTATTTTTATATCTATATTTTATTATAATATAATTTTAAAATTTTTAAAAAATTTTCTATATTTAAAATTTATTTATTTTTTATTTTTTATATTTTTTTTTTTATATTATTTTAAAAAGATATTTTTTTAATATTTTTTATTATATAAATTTTTATATAAAATATTTTTTATAAAATTATTATATTAAAATTATATTATAAAAAAATATATATATATATATATATATATATTAGATATATATATATAAATATTTTAAAAAATAAAATTAAAAATATTATATATATATTATTTTAAAAAAAATAAAAATTATATATATTAATTATATATTATTTTTTTTATGCTTTTTTATAATATATATATATATTTTATTATAATTATAATAAATTTAAAAATTTTTTATATATAATTTTAATTTTTTTAAAAAAAATATATATAAATAAATTTTATATTTTTCCAAAATAAATAAATTTTTTATAATATATTATATATATTATATTAAAATATATTATTAATTTTAAAAAATATAATATAATTATTAAAAATATATATTAAAAAATTAAAAATATAAATATATAATAAAAAAAAAAAAAAATAATATATAATAAATAAATATTTTAAATTTTTTATAATTTTATATAATTTAAAAAAATTTTTTTAAAATTATATATATATTATTTATTTATATATTTTTTATAAAAATATTTTTTTTAAATTTTTTAAAATTATATAATTTAATATATAATATTTTTATATTTTATATATTTTTTTTTTATTTTATAATTAAAAATATATATTATTATATTAAAAATAAAATTTTTTAAATTTTAAAAAATTTATTTTAAAAAAAAATTTTTATATATTAAAAAAAAAAAAAAAAAAAAAAAAAAAAAAAAAAAAAAAAAAAAAAAAAAAAAAAAAAAAAAAAAAAAAAAAAAAAAAAAAAAAAAAAAAAAAAAAAAAAAAAAAAAAAAAAAAAAAAAAAAAAAAAAAAAAAAAAAAAAAAAAAAAAAAAAAAAAAAAAAAAAAAAAAATTTTTTTTTTTTTTTTTTTTTTTTTTTTTTTTTTTTTTTTTTTTTTTTTTTTTTTTTTTTTTTTTTTTTTTTTTTTTTTTTTTTTTTTTTTTTTTTTTTTTTTTTTTTTTTTTTTTTTTTTTTTTTTTTTTTTTTTTTTTTTTTTTTTTTTTTTTTTTTTTTTTTTTTTTTTTTTTTTTTTTTTTTTTTTTTTTTTTTTTTTTTTTTTTTTAATACATTATAATATAATAATATTTTCATAAAAATAATCATATATATATATACTAATACATATATAAATATATATAAAATATATATATATATATATATATATACATATATATACCTATATATATATACATATATATATCTATATATAAAATTATATATATTAAATATATATATATACAATATATCTATATAATATTATATATATATATCATATAATTTTATATATACATAAAATATAAATATATACATATATATATACATATATATTTTACTATAAAATTATATATATATGCATATATTATATATATATTTTATATATATATATATATAATATATATATTATATTTTATATTATATATATATCTATTATATATATATATATGATAAAATTATATATATATATATATATCTAATATATATATTATTATATAATATATATATTTTATATATATATATATATTATATATAAAATATATATATATATAGATAGCTTACTATATATATAATATCTTGCATATATATATATTATATATGTATATATATTTTAACTTATAAATTCTATTATTTATTATATGATATATTATATATATAAAATATATATTTATTTTTTTCTATATTATCTGATATCTATAATATTATTATACTATATTATTTTATTTTAATTATATTCTTATATATTATTAATTATCTATATTCTCTATGTATCTATATATGTATATCTCTAATATCTATATATTTTTATCTATTATATATATATAATTTTCTATATATATCGTTTCTATTCTTTTATTTATATTTATTTTCTGTATTATATTTATATTTCTATCTCTTATTCTCTCTTATCTCTCTCTCTCTTCTTATTATATATTTCTTTCTTATCTTTTCTATTTTTTCTTTTTACCCTTTTTCTGATTTTATCTCTCTTTATTTTTTTTTTTGTCTTTATCTTTTTATATCATCTTTCCTTTTTTTATTTCTATCTCTCTTTTCTTATCTTTTTTGTCTTTTCTTATTATCTATATATATCTCTCTCTATATTTTTATTATTTGTATTTTTTTTTATTTTCTTATCTATATCTATCTTTCTTTCTATTATCTATATACTTTCTATATACTATATATATTTTATATTTCTATCATTATAATTCTATTCTTCTTATCATATATTTTTTTTATATTTTATTTTATATTTATTTCTATATATATCTTAATATTATTATCCATTCTTCTTTTTTCTGCTCTCTCTCTATTATGTAATTTTTTTTATCTTATCTATTATTATATATCTATATTTATTCTTTGTCTTTCTTTTTTTCCTATTTATTATTTTTCTTCTATGCTATCTATCCTATATCTATTCTTTTATATTTTTTATTTTTTTCTTATATATTTTATTTTATATCATATTATATATTATATTATTTCTCTTCTTTTCTTATATATCCTCCCATCTCTCTCTATTTTCCCCTTATTATCTTTTCTCTATCTCTCTTTCTTTATATATCTTATATATTCTTCTTATTATCTATCCCTTCTATACTCTCTTCTCTTTCTCTTCTCCTATATGCCTCTTCTTCTCTCTCTATCTCTCTATCTCTCTCTATTTCTATTCTTTATATCTCTTTTGCATCTATATATATATATATTATATCTTATATTTTATATTCTATTTTTTTTCTTATTCCTACTATAGTATTCATTTATTCTATATCTTTATATCTCTATTATTCTATTGTTATCTCTTTTCTATCTATATTAATATATACTATGATTATATTATCTTTTTATCTATATTCTTCTTATTTTTATTTTATCTATATATTTATATATATTATATTATTCATATTATTATATATATTATTCTTTTCTATTTATATATTCTTTATTATATATATATTATCTATTTTATATTGTCTATATATATCTCTCCTTATGCTATTATCTATCTATATTATATATATATATTTTATATCTATTGATATATATATTTATATATCTTTTTATATTATTATATATTATTATATATATATATATATATATAGATATATATATATTTTATATTATATATCTATATATATATTATATATATATATATATATATATATATATTTATCTATATTATCTTTATAGTATATTATTTTATCTATCTATGTATATATGATCATAATATATATGTTATACATATATAATATCTTATATATATATCAATACATACCTCATCATACATACCTATATATATATATATACATACTACATACATATATTTTTTATAATATATATATATATATATATATATATTTTATATATTATTTATCTATATTTCATTATTATTTTTGTACTCTATATATATACCATATAACTCTGCACCTACTTATATCTCTAGCTCTCTCTCTATTCTATCTCTCTCTTTTATATTCTTTCTAATCTTATCTCTATCTATATTTTGTGTGTGTGTGTGTGTGGTTGTGTGTGTGTTTTTTATATATTTTTTATAGCCTTCATCATCATGCCCTTGTAAATATATAATTTTAGTGTTTAATTTT
>NW_023654841.1:0-4443 GCF_015228065.2 Penaeus monodon
TAAAATTTTTTTTTTTTGTTTTTTAAAGTTTTAAAAATTTCCCTTTTTTCTACGTCTTTTTTTTTTTTTTTTTTAAAATTTTTTTTTTCTTCTTTTCCCTTTAACTTTTTTTTTCATTTTAAAATTTTTTTAATAAACTTTTTTAAAAATTTTTTTTATTTATTTTTAATTTTTAATTTTTCTTTTGTTATAATTATTTTAGATTTTTTTTATAATTTGGGGAAAAAAGAAAAAATAAATAAATAATATATTAAAAAAACAAAAAAATAAATATTTAATAAAAAACTAAATTTAAATTTAAAAAAAGTATGTTTTTTATAGTTCCCCAGAAAAAAAATAAAAAAAATTTTATTTAATTTAATATATTAATAATTTTTTCCCCTTTTCCCCCTTTTTAATGGGGAAATTTTTTAAAAAAATAAAAATTTTTTGTTATTTTTTAAAAAACAAATTAATATAAATTTTTTTTTTTTTAGAATTAATAGTATTAAAATTTTGGGTTTTTTTTTGACCCCAATTTAAAAAAATCAAAATAAAATTTTTAATAATTTTAATCATATGGAAGTCTTTGGGAAAAAATTTTTTCGAAATTTAAAAATAAGGGGAAATAAGGGAAAAAGGGGGGGAAAAAAGGGGGGAAAAAGGGGGGGGGAAGGGGGGGGAAGAGGGGGGGGGGGTAAAAATAAAGAAAAAAGAAAGAAGTAATTATAGATAAAAGGTAATAGATAAAGATAATAATTAAATAAAAAAAAATAATAATTTAAAAAAATAGATAATGATAATAATAATAAAAATAACAAAATAAATAACAAAGGCAAAAATTATAATGATAATAATAAAAATAATAGATAAAATAATAAAAAAAGGGGAAAGAGAGGGAAAAAGGGGGGAAGAGGAGGAGAGAAAAGAGGAGAGAAAAGGAAAAAAAGGGGGGAGGGAGAGAAAAGGAGGAAAAGGGAGGGGAAAAAAGAAAGGGGGAAAGGGGGGAGGAAAAGGAGAGGGAAAAAAGGGGGAAGAGAGAAAAGGGGGAAAGGAAGGAAAAGGGGAAAGGGAAAATAATTTTTTTTTAAAAAAAAATTTTTATTAAAAAAAAGAAGGGGGAAAAAGGGGGGAAAAGGAGGAGAGAAGGGGAAAAAAAAAATATTTTAAAATAAATTTTTTTTTTTTAATTATTTTTTATTAAAAAGGAAAAAAAAAAAAGGAAGGGGAAGAAAAAAGAAAGAAAAAAAGAAAAAAAAAAAAAAAAAAAAAAAAAAAAAAATAAAACAAAAACAAACGACAACGAGAAAAAAAAACCATCCGGCTGAGGGCAACAAAAAAAAAAAAAAAGAAAAAAAAGGGGGAAAGGGGAAAAGGGAAAAAAAAAATCCGGGGTGGCAACCGGGGCGGGGGGTTAACCCACTTTTCCCTTTTTCCCGTTTTTGGCGTCCCGGTTTTCCTTTTTTTTTTTTTTGTTTTTGGTGCACGCATACCCGGCACGAAAAAAAATGGGGGAAAAAACGTCAGGGGGGATCCTTTTTTTTAAAAAATTTATATAATATATATATATTAATTTTAATTTTATATATAATATATATATTTTGTATATATATATTTTTTTTCTTTTTTCTTTTTTTTTTTCTTTCGAAATTTTTTTCACTGAATGTTTTTTTTTTTTTAATTCTTTTTTTTTGAGGATAAAATGAAATAATTTAATATGGACGGAATTTTTTTTGGGCTTACGAGATCTCCCCTTTTCTTTTTTTTTGGCCTTCCCCCACTCTGTCAAGCTATAGACGAAGACTCTCTTTTCTTTCCGAGTTTGAAAAAATCCTTCGTCGCAGAAAAAAAGGGGACTCTCAAATTTTTTTTTTGCTTTCCCGTATACTCTTCGCTATACCTCCATAAAATTTTCTACTGGGCGCCATTCCCTCCCACTCTACCCTTTTCCCTAAGCACAGGGGCCCAAAATCCCCTTTCATATTTTTTTACTCATTCTTGCCTCCTCCCCCTTTTCTCTTTTTTTTCTCTTCACTTCTTTTTATTTTTTTTTTTCTTTATCCTTTCCCCTCTTGACATTTCTCTCACTCCAATCTCTCTCTCATATTTTTTTCCCTCATACATATTAAAACACAAATATTATATAATTTTAATATATATATATATATATATATAACATATATATACATATATTAAAATATAAATATTTTACAAATTATATATATAATAAAATTCTATATATAATAAAATATATTCCACCCTTTTATAAATATATATATATATTATTATTATATATATATAAATCTATCTACTATCTATCTATCATCAAATCTATCTATTTCTTTATAACATTTTTATAAAAAAAAATAATTATATATATATATAAAAATATATATAAATATAATAAAATATAATATTATAATTTAATAAATATTTTAATAAATAATAAATTAATATAATAATATATTTTTATATAAATTATTATATATTATAAATTATAATATTATATATATATATATATAATATATATAGTATATTATATTTATTATATATAAAATATATATATTAATATATATATATTATATAATTATTATAAAAATATATTATTGTATATATGTATATTTTATTAAATATAATAATTATATATATATATAATTAATATAAAATTAATATATTATAATTATGTAATATGTATAATAGATAGATAGATGAGATAGATAGATAGATAGAAGATGATAGATAGATAGTAGATAATAATAGATGATAGATGGGGATAGTAGATAGATAGAAAGATTTATATATATAAAAATAATAATATTAAAATATATATATTTTAATGTGTTATATATAATATATTATATTATATATATATATATTAAAATAAATGTGTATATTATATAATATATATATATATATTATAATATATATAATATAATATATATTTTATATATAATTTTATTGTGGATATATGTTTTATGGAAAAAATATGAGAGAGAGAGTGAGATTGGAGAAAATTTAAGAGAGGAGAGATAAAGAGAAAAAAAATAGAAAAAAGGTAAAGAGAAGAAAAAAAGAAAACAAGGGGAGGAGGCGAAGAGATGATAAAAAAAATATGAAAGGGATAGGGACCCCTGTGCGTGGGAAAGGGTGAGTGGGAGGGGAAAGAGGCGACAGGTAGAGAATTTAGGGATGGTATAGCGAAGAATTTTTTTTTTAAACCGGGAAAAAGCACTAGAAATCGAGACCCCTTTTCTTTTTTTTTTTTTTCCGGACTGAAGGCATTTTGTCATCTCGGAAAAGAAGAGAGAGATCTTCGTTTTATAGCTTGCCCAGAGTGGGGGAGGGGGAAGGCAAGAAAAAGAAAATGGGGGAATTCGAAAGCCAAAAATTCCGTCCATATTTAAAATTTTATGTCATTTTTCCCCAAAAAATAAAAAAATTTTAAAAAAAAAAAAAATTCAGTGAAATTTTTTCAAAAGGGAATAAAAAAAAAAAAAAGGGGGAAAAAAAAAATATATATATATCCCTATATATATTTTTTAAATTTTATTTATATAAAATAATATTTTATCAAAATATATAAAAAACTTTTTAAAAAAAGGGATCTACGGACGTTTAGTCCCTATTTTTTTCTCGTCTGATATGCTGTGCCCCAAAAAAAAAAAAAAAAAAAAAAAAAGGAATTCAGGGCCCGGTGCTGATCTGTGTCAATAAATCTTTGGTTTTAAAATAAAGAAATCCCGTGGGCTTGAACACCCGCCGCGCCTCGGGTTACACGCCACTTCCCTGGCAATTTTTCTCTCTTCCGCCCTTTTTCTCGGGGGTCGGTCTGTTTGTTTGGGGTGCTTGGGCTGCGTTTCGATTTTTCCGCTCTGTTTTGCTTCGGGCAGTCATTGTTTGATCGGTTTCCTCTTTTTTCCCCTTTTGCCTCGGGTTTTTTTGCCCTGTTTTCCATTTCTCTCTCTTCCTCTTTTTTCCCCTCTTCCTCTTTTCCTCTCTCTCTCTCTCGCTCTCCCCGTCGCTTCTCTCTCTCTCTCTCCTCTCTCTCCCCTCGTCTCTTCTCTTCTCTCTCTCTCTCTAATATATATATATATATTTATATAATATATATATAATATATATAATAAAAAACTCAAATCTCTCTCTCCGGCCCCCCCTTTTCTCTCTCTTCCTTTTTCCCCATATAAATAATATATAAAAATAAAATATAAATATTATATAATTCCCACTCTCCTTCCTTTTCCCCTTTGTTTTTCCCCTCTCTCTTTCTCTCTTTCCTCCTCCCCTCCTCCCCTCCCCTCTTTTCTCCCTCCTTCTCTCCCTTCTTCCCCCCTGCCCCCTCACTTTCCCCTTACCCCCTTCCCGCCCCTCCTCTCCTCGTTTTCCCTCTCACCCCCCTCTCTCTCTCTCCCCTTCTCTCTCTCCTCTTTCCCCTCTCTTCTCTCTCTCCTTTTTTCTTTTTCC
>NW_023654842.1:2500-7500 GCF_015228065.2 Penaeus monodon
TCCCTCCCCTCCCCTTTTCCCTCTCCCTCTTTCTTTCACTTTCTCCCTAACTCTCTCTCTCTCTTATATAACTGCCTTAACTCTCTCTCTCGACTCTTTCTCTCTGTCTCTCTCTCTCTCTGTCTCTGCTCTTTTATTCCCTCTTCCCTCCCTCCATCTTTTCCCTCTCCCCTCTTTCTCCCTTTTCTAACTCTCTCTCTCTCTTATATTAACTCCTTAACCTCCTCTCTCTCCTCTCTCTAAACTCTCTCTCTCTCTCTCATGTCTCTCTCTCCTCTCTCTCTAACCTCCTCTCTCATCTCTCTCTCTTCTCTCTCTCTCTCTCTCTCGTCTCTCTCTCTCTCTCGATGGGAGACGATAATAATGAAGATACTGATAATGATGATAAGATAATGATTTTGATCTAATGCTTGATGATTGTGATAATTTTTGTGATGATTAGGATCATAGTGAATGACTAATGATAATGGATGATGAAGGCAATAATAATGAAGGCAGCAACGATAATCATAATGAAGAAAGCACGCAGCAAGAAATGCAATTCACGCTGACATCTTATCTTCCGCTCTGTAAACACACTTCAAGATCATCTGTTCGTCCTGGACGTCGACATTTATTCCTTCTATCTTCCGGAAGCTCGTTTGTCAATAATCTGGCGATGGTCTTGTCATTTTCAGGTTGAATTAATAATAACCGATAAAAGAAAAAAATAAAGTCGACGGTGTGGGTGAGCAAGTTGAACGAAACATCCCCGGGAGAGCGGCCATTTTTGTTTTGTTGGTAATTTCGCATGGATTATTATTGTTACTTTTCCCGCTGTAAAGAATTTTCATTATCATCATACTAATATCAAGTATCAGTATTGTTATAGTCTAAAAGTTGTATTATCAATATTATCATTTTCTACATTATCAGTGATGCAATATGCAATAACTAATATCAATCTAATTATTCTAGTTATTCTAATATTGTCATTAATTATTGTGATATCGCTTTTTCAATCATCATCAGCATTCTCATCATCGTCATGCATTTTCCTTGTCAGAATCTCATATTTGCGCTTTACCCCCGCATTTCTTTCACTTAGTTTCAA
The DNA here is from genome assembly GCF_015228065.2 of Penaeus monodon. NCBI lineage: Eukaryota > Metazoa > Arthropoda > Malacostraca > Decapoda > Penaeidae > Penaeus > Penaeus monodon. The sequence continues at coordinate 3,594 of NW_023654842.1, forward strand.
TCCATTTATGTATCTATTCAGTGTCGTTTGCTCTTTGCTCTGTCTCCCTCCCTTCCCCTCCCTCTCTCTCTATCTTTAACTCAGTCTCTCACTCTTTCTATCTCTCACTCCCTTTCAATATCACTCTCTCTCTGGCTAACCATCTCTCTCTCACTCTTTCACTCTGTCTCCCACTCTTTCTATCACTCTTATTCTCTCTCTCTCTCATGCCTCTCCCTCTCGTCTTTCTCTCTCACTCTTACTCTCACTCTACCACTCGCACTCTCTGTCAACTCTTACTTCTGTCATCTCAACTCTCTCTATCTCTCTCTCTCGTCATTCACTCTCCTTCGCTCTCCCTTTTCCCCTCTCTCACTTTCTCTCTCTCTTACTTTCTCATCTTTCTCTCTCCTCCTCTATCTATCTATCTCCCTCTCTCTCTCTCTCTCCCTCTCTCTCCTCTTTCCCTCTCTCCTTGCTCGCCTCTCCTCTCTCTCTCTCTCACTCTCATTCACACTCCCTTTCTCTTTCTTTCTCCTCTCGTCTCTCTCTCTCTCGCTCTCTCTCTCTCACTCCGCACTCACTCTACTACTCTCACTCTCTAAATCCTCTCACTCTGTATCTCCCTCCACTCTCTCTATCGATCTATCTTTAGCTCTCTTTTCTCTCTTTATTTCTCTACCTTTCCTCTCTCTTTCTCAATCTCTCTCCTCTCGTCATTCTCTCCCAATCTATATGTGAATATATATATATATATATACATATATTATAGCTATATATATATATATATATTATATATATATATATACCCGTTCCTTCGCCAACCTTACTGCAACGCCCGGGCCAAGTAAACGCCCCGGCGGCGCGGACGGTTTTTGCGGCGGTGGCGAGGCGGGCGTACCGGCGATGTTTTTTGCGCGGTCCCGTGTTTTTGTGGCAAGTAGGACGGTGGAAAAATAAACAACAAGGGGCGTCCGCCTACTTTGCATGAACATTCAGTGAGGTTTTTTAGAATATACTCTACAAACCGTATCTGTCATATATTCACCTGAATTTTCTCAATTTTTTCCTTTTGTTAACAATGCAGATATTTTCCTAAATTATACCAATATACCTTGCTTGCACACAATTTAAGTATTATTATATAATATAATATATAATATTTTTTATATACAAAAAAGAACTGAGGCCTGTCTGAAAATTACGATTTACCCCTAAATCTCGTTCTGTAACCTACAACAGATAACCACCTATGTCATCACATGCCTCCTTCGTCGTCATGATTTAGAGTAATGATAATAGGCCCATGTATACAAATAGCAGCATAGTTTCGTGCAAAAAAAAAAGTACAATTCGAGTTCATTGATACGTTCTCTCTCCGCTGCAAAACTGTCGCCACCTCCGACTCAACCTCGATGTCCCTCCGATTCAAAACCACTGGATCGCCTCTGTCGCAAAACCACCGCGGGTCCACCGCCTCCGCCGCGGGCGAGTTGACTTGCCCTGGCGTGCAGTAGCAGGTGCGTGCGGAAGTAGGCGGGTACAATTTCCCGTCTAACTGTGGGTGGGGGTGCGGTCAGTTTTACATTATATTCGTTCTCTGAATAGGTTATCCGACGTTAGGGGGGGGGGGGGGGGGGGGTAGCGATGACATAGGTAGTTTAGCTGTTGAAAGATTACAATACAAGATTTAGTAAATAATAATGTCTCAGGCAAATAAGTTGATACCTTTAGGCATTTATATATAAAAGGGTTATATCGTGTTTATCAACAAACATCGATGTCGAAGCAAATACCCATGGTCAAAAATCCCTGCTTTAGGCTAATTTGTCTGTGGCTTTGTCCAATACACGAACAATTATAAAAACTTTATAACATGAGGAGCAAAACAAGTTTTCCGAAAGGAACCTAATATTTTAAACAAAATATAATTTTATACTGTTATACTTTTAAAGCACAATATTTATGTTTTGATTTTCATATAATATTTATTATTATTTATTTATGTTTACATGTAAGAGATTTTATTTCCTGATAGATCTTTAGATATTTCAGTAATTTAACATTTTAGCCCAACATGGCAATCGCCGATAATGGCGTTTAATTAATCAATGAACATATTTCTGAGACAAAGCATGTTAACAGTTTTAGGTATTTTATTTATTTCCACCTTATATAGCAAGGTAATATGGTAATTTTATACAAAAATAGTATATAAACATATTGATACTATAGGTAAGCATTATTTGTCATTAGAGAATAATTGATAAAATATAAGCATGTAATGACTCAATGCGGTCGTTAGTATTTATAAGCTTCTATCAGATCTGAATGCTCCTTCCGAGCCAGGTACTATAGACAATTTCGCAGACGAGAGTAAATTGCTGAAAAGCTAGTCCACCTTCTGTGTTGATTCGTCTTTTTCTGATATCATCATAAAACGGAGGATGTATTGTTATGCGACCTCTTATGGAAGGATACGCTCGTCTGTATATAGTTATACATATGGGCCTTAAGGGAAAACTAAATATATTTCCTAAGTTGCATTGTAGATTGTAAAAATCGAGAAATGAGGCAGGACCATTTTAAGGAAAAATACTGCATTGTCCCTTGAGGTTAATTAGCAAACATAACTGAGTCAACACGTGGGACAGGTGGTGACGCTAGTTGGTAGATAATCAGGTGTTTCAGTGCTAAATATGAAGGGGAAACCCACCTTTGCCCTGGCGCAGATACCTGAAAACCTATTAATGCTCTCTAAATGGAATAAGAACCAGCGTCTTTTCATCTGATTATGATTAACCTGTTAGTTTTATAAGTATGAAACGTACAAACATATGAAATATTGGTTATCGCATTTACATTTATACAGAAAATTTAAGCCTTTTATTTGTGTTATCGTCTCTTATGACGTGTTTGTGTAAGGTTGAGAGTCATAATAAAGTACACAAGAATTTCATGATCCTTTTCAATGAACTATATTTTTATTATAAAGATGTCTTTGGGATGTAAGAACGACTAGTATAACATATTTAAAGATAGAGGAGGTTGCAAGCTTATCAATCGTTAGGGTCCTCTCCCTTCGAGGGTTATTGTTATTGTTATGACAGTTTCATTCATTAGGAGAGGTGGTCACTCGTCTGTAACATGGTCAATTATCGATCTAGGTACAAGTTCAAACACGATGAATATTGCGGGGGGGGGGGGAGGGGAGGGGGGGTGATGATGGAGGTGGGGTCATCAGTGACACCTGGCATCGGGCTATCATATTGATCGTGTCACGCTCATTAGCTATAGGTGTGATCACTCACCTGTAACACTTCAGTGAAGGGCTGTATTATCTCCTTAAGCAGGACTTGTGACTGTTTGTTTGCTTCTTCTTTTTCTTACTGTTATTGCTTTGTAATGAGGTATGGAGGAATGTGGGGCAGGGGCGGTAGGAAGGGAAGGAAGGTCACCTGTTCTCGGGTCAACACCTTGAATTTGGTCATTACCTGGCCTGAGTTCTATCCGTCCTGCGGTTGGGTTCTTTCCCTTGCGCGGTTATTTGTTATTGGTTATGAGGGGTGATCACTCGCCTGTAACACGGTCATTTGTCGAGTCAGTTACAAGGTCAAACAATAGTTATACATATGGGTCTTAAGGGAAAACTAAATATATTTCCTAAGTTGCATTGTAGATTGTAAAACATCGAGAAATGCGGCAGGAACATTTTAGGAAATATACCGCATTGTCCCTTGAGGTTAATTAGCAAAACATAACTGAGTCAACACGTAGGACAGGTGGTGACGCTAGTTGGTAGATAATTAGGTGTTCAGGCGTAAATATGAGGGGAAACCCGTCTTTGACCTGGTGTAGATACCTTGAAAACACTATTCAGGCTCTCTAAATAGAATCAGACCAGCGTCTTTTCAGTCTATTAGGTAAT
>NW_023654842.1:12500-29734 GCF_015228065.2 Penaeus monodon
ATATATATAAAAATTATTTTTGTGGGGTGTTTTTGGGGTGTGTGGGGTGTGTGTTTGTGTGTGTGTTTTTTTGTTTTTATATAAAAAAAAAAAAAACAAAAAACAAAAATATATATAAAATATAAAAAAAAAAAAAACCCCCCCAAAATATTTTATATAAATTATATATATATAAAATATAATAATATATATAAAAATAAAAAAATAAATATAATATAAAAATATATTTACATATAATATAATATATTTTAATATATATATCTATATATAAAATTTTATTATATATTTAAAATAAAAATTTAATTAATATACATATATATTACTATTATAAAATTGTAATTTTTTATTTTTAATATAAAATATATATATATTTTTATATTTTATTTTTATATTTATATTTTATAAAAATGTTTTTTATTAAAATCCTTTTTAATTTTTTATTTGTTTTAGCTAAGTTCCCCCTGATTGTTCGTGCCCCTAGAGGGGTTTGGTGGGATTCGTGTTCGGATTAAAAATGTTTTGTTTTATTTTGGGTATTTTTCAAAGGAAGGATTTTTTTTCTGGTTTAGGTATTCCATGAGTTATAAAGTGTAACAAACATTGGTTTTTAAATTTGGGCCCCGCGGGGATTCGAAACCCCCGTTAAGAGGGGGGGGGCCCAAAAGGGAGTGGGAGAGAAACGAAGGGTTTTTGGAGACATTTCATATTTCATATTTTAAATTTTTAAGAGTGCCGTTTTTTTGAACAAATTTTCGCCAATTTAAAGGGTTAAGGAAAATGAGTGAAAAAAGTTTGTTTTTTATTTTATTTATTTATTTTATTGTATTTTCGAAGAAACTCCCCTGGGTTTTTTTTGATGACCATTAAAAACCCACACGTTCCCAAATTTATTCGGTTTTTAAATTGTTACTTTTCTTAATCTTTTTCATACCTCTGTTTCTTTTAAAATTTTTTATTTCCATATTTGAGTTTGTATCTTCATTTTACTTCGTTTTTTTGTTCCCTTTAAAAGAATGCTTTTTTTAAAAGGGGAAATTTTTTTTTCCTTTTCTCTTATCTTTAGGGGGATAATAACTTCATACGAAAAAGTACGACTCCCTCCCCAAAGAAAAATTAATACTTAATATAGTATCGAGATGGGGCTCCCTTTTTTTCCAAAAATAATTTTTTATATAATGTATTCAAATGATATATGCCCTAATATGATATAAATGTATGTATAATTTTATATAAAAGTATAAATATATTATTAAAATAAATTTTAATATTTTTAAAATGTATATAAAAATATGTTTAAAAATTTTATATGTATTATGTATATAAATATATGAGATAAAGTATATAAATTTTATTTTTATTTTAAAAGAATTAAATGTATATAAATGTTAAAATTTTATATAATGTAGACAATAATGTATATATGTATATAAATGTATTTTTTTATGTATATGTTTTATATATATATATTTCAATATATGTACATATGTTTTTATGTGTATATGTTACATATGTATTAAAACATGTTTATATATATTTTATATATTGTATATGTGTTTCAATTTTGTATAAAAATATGTGGGTGTATCTATATTTTGTATCTATCTTTTTTCTATAATTTTATTTTTTTTTTATTATAAAAATATATATATAATATATAAAAATTTTATATAAAATTTTTTGGTTTTTTGGGGTTTTTGGTTTTTGTTTTATGTAAAATATTTTTTTATTAATTTTAATATATTATATTATATATCAATATATATATTTAATATATTATAATATTAAATGTTTTTGGTTTTTGTTTTTTGTTTTTTGTAGGTAAAAATTTTATTATTATATATATAAAATTCTAAGTTAAAATATAGAATATATTTTTATATTATATATAAATTTTATATATATATATATTATATATATTTTTATTTATGGGGTAAATAAATATTTGTAAAATATAATAATATATATATATTTTAAAATTATAAATTATATTTATATATAAAAAAAAATATATATGTAAAATTTTATAAAATTATTTATATTTTTTAGGGAAAAATGTAGATATTTGGATATAAAAATTTAATTTTAACTAAAATATTATTTAAATTTTCTATAAAAAATATAATATATATATGTAAAATATAATGTTAAAATAATAAAATTATATATATTATATATATTAAAAATTTAAAATATTATATATAATTTAAACCTTTTTTATTATTAGCTTTTAAATATAATTTATATGTATATTTTTTGTGTAATCTTAAGGGAATTTGTATTATAAAATTAAAATTTTTAATATAGGTTTTTATATTTTGGGAATATAAGTAATAAGATATTTTAAATTTTTTGGGAAATATATATGTTTAAATTTTATGGATATATATGATATATAGATAATATATTTTATATATGTAGTTTGTGGGGGTTTTTTTGTTTTTGTTTTTTTTTTTTTATATTAAACCTATATTTATATATATTTTATTAAATTAAAAATGTATATATAGTATATAGTATATATAAAAATTTTTTTTATACGGGGGGGTTTTTATTTTTAATATATATTATATAATTTTATAAAATATATAGTATTTTATATTATAATATATAATATATATTATTTATATATATTTTTTTTTTTTTTTTTTTGGTTTTTTGTATTCTTTTTTTTTTATTTTTCTTTTTTTTTTTTTTTTTTATATATATATAAAAATTAATTATTATATAAAAATAATATTACTATATATATATATTTTTTTTTTATGTTGTATTAATATGATATAAATTATTATAAAATTGGTTTTAAATTTTTAATTTAATAATATATTATATATATATAATATATATATATTTTTATATATTTTTTTGTTTTTATATTGTTTTGTTTATTGTAAAAATATGTATATTTAAATATATGTATATAAAATATAAAAATTTTATGTTTTATATATTAAAATTTTTTGTTATATATTATTTTATATGTATATTATTTTTTATATTTTAAAAATTAAAATTTTTAAATATATTAATTTTATATATATAAAAAAATAATATAAAATAAATATAAAATACTTTTATATAAAATTTTAACAAAAAATATATAAAATATATATATTTTATATATATTATATATTAAATTAAAAATAATAAAATTTTATTTTAAAATATATAAAAATACATTAAAAAAAAAACAAAACAATATTTTATTTTTTAAAAATATTAATATATTAATATATTTATAATAGATATAAAATATATTAATAAATAAAAAAAAAGGAAAAAAAAAAAAAAAAAAACCCAAAATATATATAAAATAAAATATTATATATTAATATTATATATATATAATATAGTATATATAAAATTTAAAATATATATATATATATATAATAAAATATTGTATATTTTTAAAATGTGTTTTTTTTTGTTTTTTTGGTTTTTTTCCCCTTTATATTAATATATATATATATATATATATAAATATATATAATAATAATAATAATTAATATATAATATATGTATATATAAAATTAAAAGTGTTTTGTGGTGTGGGGTGTTGGGTGTGTTTTATAAAATATTATATAAATATATATTATATAATAAAAATATAAATATATTAAATATTAATATAAATATATATATATAATATATAAATATAATATATAATTTTTTATATTACAGATAAAAAAATATATTATATTTGTTTTGGGTTTTGTTATTTTATTAAAAATTAAAATATGTTTTTTATATTATAAAAATTTTTATATATATTATGTATATATATAAAAATTAAAAAATTAAAGTATATATTTATATGTATTTATATTTTATGTGTATATTTTTTTTAACTATATTTAAATTTAACATTTAATTTTTTTTAAAAAATTTTATCCTTAATATAAATTTAATTTCCCCCAACCCCCCACCAAAACCCCCCAAAAAACCTTTTTTTTTTTTTTTTTTTTTATAAATATTTTTTATTTATTTTTAAATAAAATTTTTAAATCTTAACAAACACCCACAAAACAACCCCATAAAATTAATTAATTTTAATTTATAAATATATAAAATTATATATATTTATATATAAAAAATCATAAAAAAAAAATGAAAAAAAAAAAAAAAACAAATTATTTTAATATATATATAATATTATATATAAAATATTAAAATTATATATTTTTAAAAATTTTATATATATGTATTATTTGTATATTGTATTTATATGATAGAATATTTTATGTATATGATATGTACATATAATTTATATGTATATTATTATATATATATTATATATATATTATATATATATATTATAATATATCTTATAATATGTAATATAGTTTGTGTGTGTATTTATGTATATATGTAATAGATTTTATATATTATACGAATGTATATATGTATATATATTTACGTATATAGATATGTGTATATATATTCAATAGATTAAGATATGACTAGATATGCGTATATTTATATGTAGATATGTATGTCCGTTTACTGAGCATGGTATGTGTATTAATGGCCCTCATAGTGACCTAGTTTTGAGGCCTGGTCAGAGTGGATTGTCATATATGTAAATCATTATGCATTATTCCATTTTTCTTATATTTTTTGGTACACCTGATTTCGGTTTTTGAATTCCTAAATCAATTTCCAGCGGGTGCCCAGCGAGTGTGTGTAAAACCTTCGCTATCATTATTCATGTATGAGTAGATAGGTAATGTCTATGGAGGTATTTAGATCCTAGTTACACACTCGTTTTAGTGGGTCGTGTGGCATGGTTGGTTTAGCACTGTTCCTCCAGTTTCATACCTGGAGTGACGTAGGTTCGAGTCCTCATGAGGGAGGGTTGTTATATATGTATGCACATGTATATAAATATTTATGTACATGTACATATACGTATAAATATTTATGTAAATGTACATATATGTATATAAATATTTATGTACATGTATATATATGTATATATACAGGTTTATGCAAGTGTATATATATGTATATATATCTACATAATTATGTATATATATCTACATAATTATGTATGTATATCTACATAATATGTATATATATCTACAAACATGTATGTATATCTACATAATTATGCATATATATCTACATAAACATGTATATATATCTGTGTGTATACGTGTCAGTGCTTCATGCTCAGGATGATGTGATGATGTGGTAGACCAATATAGTGTTATGTGCTTGCCTGCCTTCTCGCTTGTAGCTGCCACCGCTGGCTAGCCTGATGCGAAAAAAAGGGAGCAGCTTTTGCATAAGTCTCCCCTGCCAGTTCACAGCCTGTCCGTCATCGAGCTGCATAAGCCTTTTCACAGCCTCCCCGTCATCGAGCTGCATAAACCTTTTCACAACCTCCCCGTCATCGAGCTGCATAAGCCTTTTCACAGCCTCCCCGTCATTGAGACTTCTGCAGTGCCTCCTCATGGCCACCCATGGAAATGGGTGTAGTGAAACAAACACGCTGCATCCCTCTCTGTTCCCGGTGACGGGGCCCGTAGACTTTCAATCGGGATCCGTGATTGCGTCTGCCTGAATAAACTTTAAAGAGAGTATTAACAAGCCAGTGATTGTGGTTTTACCTTATGTTCAATTTGCCTTTTATGTTCAGTTTGCCTTTTATGTTCAATTTGCCTTTTATGTTCAATTTGCCTTTTCATGTTTAATTTGCCTTTTTATGTTCAATTTGCCTTTTATGTTCAATTTGCCTTTTTATGTTCAATGTTGGTATGTCAGAAGAACTCATCTTCTCTGCGTGTAATAAGCAAGTTTGACTGGTCAATGCATATATGACTCGTTGTGGGGATAGTAAAACATGGAGTTGCTGCGCTTAAACTCTATGTATTGAGGAGGAATCTACGGTTGGGGGGTGTGGGGGGGCACTACAGAGCTTGTTTTACAATTTCGGATATAAAACTTGCCGTTAGATGGCGTACATAAAGAAAACATAGTCTTACATGGGTAACTAAACAAAATGAATTTCACCTTAGATAATGTAATATGATGTATATCATTAGGTCACATGAAATAACGTATCCGTTACTCATAACCGTCTTTGATTATTCTAACATCCCCTCTAATTTAAAGATGGGTATGTGATCTGAGAAATCTAGCCTCTGATATCTAAAACTTCCAACTTCTTCTGGTTTACAGTTTTGTAATATATCAGTTGATTCTGTTGTGTAGAACATAAAAGTAACTTTACATTACCTTTCGCTACTTCGATCTCAATGAAATGGTAATTACTGGATTTTCTGGCACCTTTTGGTTATCAACTCCTATTCTACAGATTTACTTAAACCCTAATAGATCAATATACTTTGTCTTAGAACTTTGGCTTCCTGAAATGGCATAAAGTAAGGGCCATGTACCTGCTTCACAAAGATGAAAGTCCAACTGTTTGTTGCTTCTTACTTCCCATGATATTAGTGGTCCATCATTATGTTCTTGAAAACAATATCCTGATATGCTTTTTTCGTCTCCTGATGCCCCAGTCTGAATCACAAATCCTTGGAGTTTTTTTTTTTTGTTGGTGGGGGGTGTGGGTTTTTGTTTGAACTGATTCATCCGACTTTTCTAGATGTAAGACCATATTCATGGTGCCATTTCAAGTAGCTAAGAAATGTTTAGCAGACTTTAATTGAGCTTTTGTGGGGTTTTGTAACACAGGGCACAAGTCTGGTCTAGTACCTGTCCTAACATATATGACGACTACCAACTTGCATTAACTTATACTCATTAATCCTACTGTTGAGGTGTTTATAATACTGATCCCATGGTATATTTCTTGCAAACAATCCCCCCCCCCCCCCTTTGAACCATGTTGAATCTATCCAAAATCTTTTCTACATAGTTGGTTTGATATCACCTCATGTAATCTTTACCTGTAACAAACTGACATCCAAGAACCAGTTTTCAATTTCCTAAATCAGTCATTCTAAATTTTTGACAAAGAGATCTCCTTAGAACATTCGTTCGTCAGGGACATGTTACTGCTAGCAATAATTAAATCATCACCATAAGAGTACAACAATATCTGTGCCTGTCAGCTTTAGATACGACATGAATCACTCCTGTGATGGTTTGAATCCTTCTGAATAAAGATTTATGGATTACACCTATTCCACATCCTGCCACTTTGTTTTCATACCATAAAGTGACTTTTTCTTTACAGTAACAAAACATTTCCTATCCTATCTTTGTCCTCATAACCTTCAGGTTGTTTCTACATAAATTTCATGATCATATCAGCATTCAAATAAGGCATTGTTTAACATCCATTTGGTGTATTACCAGTGTGTGTTTCTAATACAGCTACAGCCAGTAAAGCACGAAGTGTAGACATTCTTGCGGTTGGAGCAAAAGTCTCTCTCCGTAGTCGATGCTTTTTACCTGTGAATATCCTTTGGCGACATACTCGCTTTGTATTTTCTCCTTCGCCGTTTGGTCCAGGTTTTACTTGATAGACCATCTTCCGCCTACAGCATTATGTGTCTTAGGCGTATGTTAAGTGCTAGGTGTTGTTTCTTGCAGTGAAGATATTTCCTCGTCCCAGTGCTCTCATTCCACTGGTGTCCCTTTGGAGATGAAATAGCCTCTTGATAGGTGCTGGGACTGGGTTATGTTACACTCGGTAGCAATGATGTATAAAAAAAAAAAGGGGTCAAAAACCCCTATTATGTGTCACACTGGAATACTATCATCCAGTCATCAGTAATTAGTCATCTAATTTGAGGGTTTCCGCCTTTCTCGAGTTGGATATCTTCTTTCTTCACGTGTGTTAACCTGGTGGCTTTGTCTTGATTTTCTTGAAGGTAGTTTTGCTGAAGTCTAGTCTCCACCAGTGTGTCATCTTCACTGAGGTTTTGCTCGTCTTTGGTGACTCTGCTTCATTGGGTAAGTTTTCCAGAACTTAACACATCTTATTTTCTAGTAAATCAGAAGGCTTGGACTCTGGTCATCATAGCCCACAAATATTCCCTCCTTACTCCTTGATCAAGTTTCTGTTTCCTCTGTTCATATGCAAAACATCTTACTCCAAACATATTCCTTTACTAATGTTTGGTCGTCTTCCAGTAGCATTTCTACTGGAGTCTTTCTGATTCTAGATGTATACACTGTTTCTGATATAACGCAGCCTTCACTAGAATAAGCTCACAACCTTTGGTTATTTGACTCTCATTAGTACGTATCGAGCCATGTCAAAACAGATTTGTGTATCTCTTAACTGTTACATTTTGATGTGAGAGTATGGTGCAGAGAATTCTGTTTAATCTTACTCTCTATAAGGACTGTTCTGATTCCTGATTTATAATTTCTGTCCTGTCACATCTTAGCCTTTTATATGCATATGTGCTGTTCTAAGATCCTCTTCATTGCATGACTGTATCACTCTTATTTCTAATGAGGTAGATTCTAAGAGCTCTGAGCTATTCATCTATAAAGAGATACTGTAATCGTGTAACTCCTTTAGCTGGCTGATCAATAGGTCCTACTATATCACAGTGTAACTAAATCCAAAGTTGTTTAGCCCTTTTTGTCAGGCTTCTATTTCTATACTGTGTCATCTTAACCAAGAACACAAATGTGTACAGCTAAACTTCTCTTTACTCAATATGTCCTCCATCGACCGTTGCTTCAAGTGTTTTGCCTCTGCCACCTTGCAGTGCCCTAGGATTTATGCCATTCCTCTAGGGTGTGCTTTGCTTCGCTAATGGATCTTGTTGATTTCTCTATTTTAGAGTTTTTGTTTAGCTATCTCTACGTAAATAGACAATTTGTTTTTTCTCTATAATGGTCGATATCCTGCCATCCTTGGTAGTTGGTGAACTGCCCATTAGGTGAAAAAGTAATGAAGTGTCCCCTCTAATGGCTTTCCATACTGACATGCATGTCTTGTTTAATCCTGGTATGTACAGGCATCTTTTAACCCTACTTCTTGAGTTGCCCTTCTCGATCTTGGATACAGTTTCTTGACATCACCAACTCCTTGTACGTTCCTTCTGTCTTGGCCATCTGCCCAGCTCATGTACTGGTTTTGTGGATCAAAGACTCTTTGAATTCACAAATTTGGGTTCATTTACTCTATGTGTGAAGTGTACCACTGTCGACATAGTAAATTTTTCTTTCTGCTTCTAAGCTTCATATATTGTTTTCCGATGTCACACAACTCTGAGGTTTATTCAAAGTTTTTGTTCTTCGCTTGTGTCATTTGCAGATTTCTGAGTTATTACTCTTCCTGAGGTTCTTCGCTCGGCATTCACTAGTATTGTGAGTTCGTGACTGCTGAAGTTCCCAACATTTCTTAGATTCTGAGGGTTCTTTACTCTTTTAAACTCACCACCCTTTATATAGCATTTAAATGCAAATGCCTGGTTCACGCGCACTTAAAGCATCTCTTCTGTTTTAACTGTGGCTATTTCCATTGGCAACCAGTACTCTTTCTGTTCAGAATTTTCTCTGCAGGCGATCTCATGACTTAATAAAGCTGTCTTTAATCCAATGTTTGCATATGGAGGGTCGCTTTGATTAGTCCACATCTACAAATTCTTGTACTTAGGTTGAAGGTTCCTTTCAGTGTACTTGTCACCAAGGGACATCACTAACATCTCATCTGCCTCTCTTAGTGCTGCTATTTCTCTTTCTATGGACGATTAGATACTCTGGAACACTGCCCATCTTCCAGTCTTTTTGTTATAAATGACCCCCATAAAGCATTAATCTGTGGTTTTGTTTCTCTCATGTAATACTTTCGTTCACTGCCCGCTGTTCCACAAACATCTCTTGTCCTTCACGTTTTATCATGACAAGGTACGTTCTGTCCTAGATAACCTGTTAGATAACTGTAGATTGTCCTTTTGGCGTCTCCAATTATAGCCATCTGGGGCGTTCTGAAGCGTTTTTTATCAAACGCTAGATGTATTTCATAAACATACAAAACGCCTTGAAAATGTTCTTGCCACAAGTCATAATTACCCCATTACCATCAAAGTTGCTTAAACCTGGGGGCCATAACCTGGTGGTATGTCAGAATAACTCGTCTTCTCTGCGTGTAATAGCAAGTTTTTTTTTTTTTTCTTTTTTTTTTTTGTGTTTTTTTTGATTTCCTTGCTACCACAGCGCATGTGGCCAAGGTTATTAAGCCAATGGTCCTATTTATTCCGTAAAAAAAAAAACAATCTAGATTAAGGTCATAAAGTTTAGTCTCCCTTAGAAAAGTGATTTACTTTGTTTTATTATTTTTTTTCGTCATTGATAAATTTGAGGTTGTAAATTGATATTTTTAATTTCTAAATCTTTTTGATATTTATTCTATTATTATTAATTTTTGACAGGTTGTTAGTATGTGCGCTATTGTAAGTTCGTGTGGCACTCTAGGCACTGTTGGAGGGAGTTCTTCTCATATAGGGAGTGAAGTGGGTATATTGTGCTTGTTGACCCTAAGCGGGCCAACACCACCTCCTCCCTTCCTGTCTTTTCCTGTGGGCTTGTGTCCGACAGTTTTCTATTTTTGGTTTTATATTTTGTTGAGTTGGGGCTGTCCCACTCACTGCCACAGGAGATGTATTTTTGGCTTTATAGAGACACAAAAACACCTGAGATCTGTACGGAACTATGCTAAGTCCAATCACCAGTTGACCCGCTAATTTGTCAGCCTCTCATTGCCATGGGATCCAGAGTGGCCTGGTACCCATATTAGCTTGATGGATTGTTGGCACCATTAGCTTTCGATGATATTACCCAGAAGTTCATTTTGGTGGTTTTCGATGATTTAATGGCTTTAAGTGAACTTAGGAATCAGAAAAAATAACTATTCTATCGTGGGTCCGGCGATAGTGCAAAATCAATGGCTTTAATCAATGGCAAAAGTCCGCAAGAAAGGATCGATGTATGAATTTGGCAGTCCTGAACTTTAGTTCACATTCAAGTCGACATACACCCGCCACCCACACACTCTTCTGTTGGACCGTCGGTATATAATGAAAAAAGGGAGATGTTTACAAGGATCTCTCTGAACCTCTGGCGTACCTCACCTCCGCGCCAGGCCTTAGCTGATGGAAGCAGGCCTTCCATGATAAGACAAAATTGGGGGTTTTTCCCATGGCGCTATGTTTGATTGAACCAGGGTATCGATGGTAGAGAGATCTAGACCGACTTTCTCGACGAGGTCGTGGAGTCGCGTGGCGAAAGGGCCTAATGCCACGATTGCCATTAGGGTGGTTCGGGACTCGCCCTTTTGCGGCATAGCTCAGGCTAACTGGCCGCGTCTGAGTCGGAGGGGAGGTACTCCTGACTCCACCTCAAGGACGCTTCGATCCGAGTCGGAATCGAGCGTCTTGAGGTGGAGTCGGAGTACCTCCCCCTCCGCTCAGACGGGCAGTTAGCCTTGAGCTATGCCGCAAAGGTGCTCGAGTCCCGAACACCCCGAATGGCATATAGTGGCAATTAGTCCTTTGCCACGGACTCCACGACCTCGTCGAGAAAGTCGGGTATAGATCCTCTTCTACCATCAAATACCCTGTTCATCAAACCTAGCGCCATGGAAACTCCAATTTTTCTATCATGGAAGCCTGGCTTCAATCAGCTAAGGCCATGGCGCCGGAGGTGAGGTACGCCAGAGTCAGAGAGATCCTTGTTAACACATCTCCCTTTTTTCATTGATATACCGACGGCTCCAAGACAGAAGAGTGTGTGGGTGCTGGTGTATGGTCGACGAATGTGAACTAAGTTCAGACTGCAAATCATACAATCGATCTTTCTTGCTGAAACGTTTTGCCCATGATAAAAGCCCATTGATTTTGCACTACGACGACCCACGATAGGAATAGTTATTTTGTCTGATTCCTTAAGTTCAACTTAACCGCCATTAAATCATTAGAAACCACCAAAATGAACTTCTTGGTAATCTCTTCGTAGCTACATGTGGCCAACAAATCCATCAAGCTGAATATGGGTACCAGGCCACTCTGGTATCCATGGCAATGAGCAGCTGACAAATTAGCCGGGTCACTGGTGATCTGGCCTAGCATAGTCCGTACCGATCTCAGGTGTTATTGTGCTCTTTAAAAGCAAAAATACATCTCCTGTGGCAAAGTGAGTGGACTCAGCCTCAACTCACCACAATTAAAACCACAATAGAACTCGTCGGACACAGCCCACAGGACAGACAGAAGGGAGGAGTGTGCTTGACCGCCTTAGGGTCAACAGCACAAGATATACCCACCTCACTCCCTATATAGAAGAACTTCCCTCCACAGTGCCTAGCGTGCCCACGAACCTTTACAATAGCGCACATACTACACCTGTCAAAAATATAAATAATATAGAATAAATATCAAAATTATTTTAGAAATAAAAATATTCAATTTACACCTCAATTTCTTCTATACAATGACGAAAAAATAATAAACACAGTAATCACTTTTCTAGGGAGACTAAACTTTATGACCTTATCTAGATGACAGAATAATAGGATCCATTGGCTTAATAACCTTGGCACATGCCGGCTGGTTGATAGCCAATAATCAAAAAAAAAAAAAAAAAAAAAACTGGCTTATTACACGCAGAGAAGACGAGTTCTTCTGACATACCACCAGGTTATGGCCAGTTTTCAGCACTTTGATGGTATGCGGGTATTATGACTTGTGGGAAGAACTTTTCAAGGCGTTTTGTATGTTTATGAACTACATCTCGCGTTTGATAAAAATGCTTCAGACGCCAGATGGCTATAATCGGAGAACGCCAAAGGACAATCTACAGTTATCTACAGGTTATCTAGACAGAACTCCCTTGTCATATAAAAACGTGAAGCAAGAGATGGTGTGAAAGCCTTGCAGTGCTACGAAGTATGAGAGGGGAGGGTGGGGGGAGGGGAATACATGATAAAAACAAACCACAGATTAATCTTTTTATGGGGTCATTTATAAACAAAAGACTGGAAGATGGCAGTGTTTATGCAGAGTATCTATCGTCATAGAATTGAAAGTACAGCACTAAGAGAGCCATATGAGAGTGTTAGTGATCGCTCTTTGTGACAAAGTAACACTGAAAGGACTTCCACCTAAGTACAAGAATTTTGTAGTATGTGGCTAATCAACGCGACCCTCCTATGAATACATTGGATTAAGACAGCTTTATTACGGTCATGAAGATTCGCTCAGAGAAAATTCTGATACAGAGAGTAATGGTTAACCATGGAAATAGCACAGTTAACAGAAGAATGGCTTTAAGTGCTGTGAACTCAGGCCAGATTTTGCATTTAAATGCTATAAGGTGGTGAGTTTAAAAGAGTAAAGAAACCTCAGAATAAAAGAATGTGGAACTTCATCAGTCACGAACTCACAATACTAGTGAATGCAGAGCGAAAGACCCTCAGGAAGAGTATAACTCATAAATTCTGCAACATGACACAGCGAAGAACAAAACTTTGAATAACCTCAGAGTTTGTGTGACATCGGGGAAAACCATATATGAAGCTTAGAGCGAAGAAAATTTACTCATGATCGACAGTGTTACACTTCACACATAGAGGTAATGACCCCAAATTTGTGAATTTCAAGAGTCCTTTTGATCCACAAAAACCATTACATGGAGGCTGGCAGATGGCACAAGACGCTAAGGAACTGTACAGGGAGTTGGTGAATGTCATGAACTGGTAATGCCAAGATCGAGAAGGCAACTCAAGAGTGGTGTTTAAAAAGATGCACTGTAATACCAGGATTTAAACAAGACATCATGTCAGTATGGAAAGCCATTAAGAGTGGACACTTCATTACTTTTTCACCTAATGGCAGCTCACCAACTACCAAGGATGGCAGGATATTCGACATTATAGAGAAAAACAAATTGTTCTATTTACGTAGAGTATAAGCTAACAAAACTCTAAAATAGAGAACTCCACAAGATCGCATTTAGAATCAAAGCACACCCTAGAGGAATGGCATAAAATCCTATGGCACTGCAATGTGGCAGATGTGCAAAAACCTTGAAGCAACTGTCGATGGGATGCACATATTGAGTAAAGAGAAGTTTAGCTGTACCACATGTGTTCTTGGTAAGATGACACGTATAGAAATAGAAAGCCTGACAAAAAGGCTAAACAACCTTTGGATTTAGTACACTGTGATATAGTAGGACCTATTGATCCAGCAGCTAAAGGAGGTTACAGATACAGTATCTCTTTTATAGATGACTACTCAGGAGCTCTTAGAATCTACCTCATTAGAAATAAGAGTGATACAGTACATGCAATGAAGAGGTATCTTGCAGAAACAGCACCATATGGCAATATAAAAAGACTAAGATGTGACCATGGAACAGAATTTACAAATCAGGAATTAGAACACTCCTTATAGAGAGTAAGATTAAACACAGAATTTCTGCACCATACTCTCCACATCAAAATGGAACAGTTGAGAGATCACACAAATCAGTTTTTGACATGGCTCGATAATTCTTACTAATTAGAGTCCAAATTACCCAAAGATATGTGGGCTTATGCTGTGAAGTGCTGCTTGTTATAGGAAACAGGTGTTATAATCCTAGAATTCAGAAGACTCCAGTAAAATGCTTACTGGAAGACGACCAAACATTCAGCAAAATGAATATTTTTGGAGTAAGATGTTTTGCATATGAACAAGAGAAACAAAACTTGATCCAGGAGTAAGGAGGGAATATTTGTGGGCTATGATGACCAGAGTCCAGCCTACTTGATTTATCATGAAAGAAAATAAGATGTGTTAAGTTCATGGAAAACTTGCCCAATGAAGCCGAGTCCACCAAATGACAAGCAAACCTCAGATGAAGATAACATATTGGTGGAGACTAGACTTCAGCAAAAATCACTTCAAGAAAATCAAGACAAGCCACCAGATAACACAAGTGAAGAAAGAAGATATCCAACTCGAGAAAGACGGAAACCCTCAAAATTAGATGACTACATTACTGATGAACTGGACGATAGTATTTCCAGTGTGACACATAATAGCTTTATACATCATTGCTACCGAGTGTCACATAACCCAGTACCAGCCACCTATCAAGAGGCTATTTCATCTCCAAAGGGACACCAGTGGAAGAGAGCAATGGACGAGGAAATATCTTCACTTCAAGACAACAACACCTATGAACTTACCATACTGCCTAAGACACATACTGCTGTAGGCGGAAGATGGGTCTATCAAGTAAAACCTGGACCAAACGGCGAAGAAAAATACAAAGCGAGGTATGTCGCCAAAGGATATTCACAGGTAAAAGACATCGACTACGGAGAGACTTTTGCTCCAACAGCAAGAATGTCTACACTTCGTGCTTTATGGATGTAGCTGTACAGAAAAACATGGTAATACACCAAATGGATGTTAAAACAGCTTATTTGAATGCTGATATTGATCATGAAATTTATGTAGAACAACCTGAAGGTTATGAGGACAAAGATAGTGATGGAAATGTTTTGTACTGTAAACTGAAAAAGTCACTTTATGGTCTGAAACAAAGTGGCAGGATGTGGAATAGTGTAATCCATAAATTCTTTATTTCAGAAGGATTCAAACAATCACAGAGTGATCATTGTCTGTATCTAAAGCATGACAGGCACAGTGATATTGTTGTACTCTTATGGGTGGATGATTTAATTATTGCTAGCAATGTCCCTGACGAACGAATGTAAGGAATCTCTTTGTCAAAAATTTAGAATGACTGATTTAGGGAAATTGAACTGGTTTCTTGGAATGTCATTTGTTACAGGTAAAGATTACATTGAGGTGAATCAAACCAAATATGTAGAAAAGATTTTGGATAGATTCAACATGTCAGATTGTTATGCAAGAAATATACCATGTGATCCAAGTATTTTTAAACACCTCAACAGTAGGATCTAATGAGTTAATTAATGCAAGTTGGTAGTCTCATATATGTTATGACAGGTACTAGACCAGACTTGTGCTATGTGGTTACAAAACCCACAAAAGCTCAATTAAATTCTGCTAAACATGTTCTTAAGTACTTGAAAGGCACCATGACATATGGTCTTACATTTAGAAAGTCAGATGAATCAGTTCAACTCCAAGGATTTTGTGATTCAGACTGGGGATCATCAGAAGACAGAAAAAGCATATCAGGATATTTGTTTTCAATTACATAATGATGGACCACTTATATCATGGAGAAGTAAGAAGCAACAAACAGTTGGCACTTTCATCTTGTGAAGCAGAGTACATGGCCCTTACTTATGCCATTCAGGAAGCAAAGTTCCTAAGACAAATTATATCTGATCTATTAGGGTTTAAGTTAAAATCTGTAGACTTGGGAGTTGATAACCAAGGTTCCAGAAATCCAGTAAATTACCATTTCATTACAGATGAAGTAGAGAAAGGTAATGTAAAAGTTATTTTATGTTCCTACACAACAGAATCCAGCTGATATATTTACAAAACCTGTAAACCAGAAGAAGTTGGAAGTTTTTAAGTATATCAGAGGATAGATTCTCAGATCACATACCCATCTTTAATTAGAGGGGATGTTAGAATAATCAAAGATGGTTATTAGTATAAGGATACTTTATTTCATGTACCTATGATATACCTCATATTACATTATCTAAGGTGAAATTCTATTTTGTTTAGTTACCCATGTAAGACTATGTTTTCTTTATGTACGCCATCTAACGGCAAAGTTTTATATCCGAAATGTAAATAACCTTCAGTAGTGCCACGTAGATCCTCCTCAATACATAGAGTTAAGCGCAGCAACTCCATGTTTTACTATCCTCACAACGAGTCATATATGCACTGACCAGTCAAACTTGCTTATTACACGCAGAGAAGATGAGTTCTTCTGACATACCAACACTGAACATAAAAGGCAAATAGAACATAAAAAAAGCAAATTGAACATAAAAAGGCAAATTGAACATAAAAGGCAAATTGAACATAAAAGGCAAATTGAACATAAAAGGCAAACTGAACATAAAAGGCAAATTGAACATAAGGTAAAACCACAATCACTGGCTTGTTAATACTCTCTTTAAAGTTTATTCAGGCAGACGCAATCACGGATCCGATGAAAGTTACGGGGTCACCGAACAGAGAGGATGCACTGTTCTCACTTAATGGGCATAATCTTCAAAGTTATTACCATTATTATGCAGCTGATTACGATTGTGAAAGTTTGCTCCAAAAAAAAAAAATTTTTCAAATTTTTAAAAA
>NW_023654843.1:0-4443 GCF_015228065.2 Penaeus monodon
TTTGACAGGTCTATATAATACTTTATAGACCCTACTTCGCGTTGCCACTGCGAGTCTGTGTGTTTACAATTTCCTCGTGACTATCAGCCTCCTTGCTTCCAGAACTTAATTATGGTCGCTCTCAACACTCCGATGGGGAAGACCGTCTCCGGTACCATCAATGCAGACGACACGTTCTCTCGATTCAAGGTCAATGTGTGCACGCGATACGGCCCGATCGGCATGTTTCGGCTGCTATACGAAGGAAACAAGGTGTTAGAGAACAAGACACCTGCCTACTACGGGATAACGGAAGGCAGTCAATTGTATTTAGTAACCAACTATCAGGGAGGGGAGAGAAATGTCTGCCTCTGCTCATGGAACTACGAGCGTTTATATTCAGTCTCCCTGTCTTCTGGTTTGTCATTGTATGTCTCCGTCTGTCTGTAGTTCTGTTTGTCTGTCTCTCTTATTCACTCTCTCTCGCTTTCTTTTAGTCTCTGTCTCTGCCTGTCCTATATTTATCAGTGTTTAAGTCTACTTCCAATATTATTTTCTTTCAATTCCTTTGTGCCATCTTCTTCTCTTATTTACACGTAGTTTCTGTCACTAACGCAAAATGTTGTGATATAATTGCATTGTTTTAAGAGTTACAACTAAATATATATATTATATATATAATATATATATATATATATATATATATTATAGATATAATATATGTATATATATATATATATATATATATATATATATATATATATATATATATATATATATATATATATATATATATATATATATATAATATATATGTCTATGTTTTTGTATACTCTTTCTGTATTTATACTTGTTGCCGTAATTGTCTTATGTGGTACTGGCTGTGAAACGTATCCTCTGGTACCCTCTGATTAATGATTAATATGTTAGATAGATTTACAAAATTAGTAGACATACAATATATATATATATACACACACATGTAAACAAATAAATATAATTTGTAATTGAAGGAAAACACATACTATACACACACCATACATACATACATACATACATATATATATTTATATATATATATATATGTATATATATATATATATATATATATATATATATATATATATAATATATATATATTTTGTTTTTTTTTTTTTTTTTTTTTTTTTTTTTTTTTTTTTTAATTATATTATTATTATTATTATTTTTTTTTTTTACCGTTTTTTTTAAGTTTGTATTATGTCGTATCCTAATAAAACATTATCAATGACTCTGGACTCTGATTTCAAAAATAAATTCCATCTGATTGCGGAGTTAAGGAATGACACATGCTTTGCTCCACCCACTCTCTGTCACACCCCTACTCTGGTTTCATTGTGCCGAGGTTATTCCTCACGTCAAATGAGGAATACCCTCAACAGAGTGGACAACTATGAGCAACACGTGAGAGTGGGAGCACCACTGTCACCAGATGTGAGCGAGACGAGAGATGGACTTGGGTGGGTCAGTGAAAGGGGGTCTTTGCTTGCTGGTTTATTCTTGAAGACAGATATGAGACCCCCCAAGAGACCCCCGTGTCCCTTGGTCGAGGACGGGGGGGTGGAGCTGGACCCTGTGTGGCTTGGCCTGTTTGCCGTGTCTCTCTCCCTCTGTCTTATGAACGTGTCCTTTTATGCGGCGGTTCCCTTCGAGGGCGGCATCTGCGTCCGCCCAAGGAGAAGGGCAGCTGATGGGACAGAGGTGTGAGGTGTACCATCCGGCCTTGCTACTATTGTGCGTACAAGTGCGTACTGACACAAAATTCATCAAACCTCCCTGAGCGCATGACCAGAATGAGACAGAAAGACAAACTGTACGGCTAATGGTTTGCACATCCCCCACCCCTGCCTCTCCCTAACCCCTTGATCTCCCGTTTTCCTTTCCAGGGGACACACACACACACATGTATGCATATAGATGTATGTCTATCTGTCTATCTATCTATCTATCTATCTATCTATAATATATATATATATATATATATATATATAAACACACATATATAATGTGTATATATATGTTATATATATATATATATATATATATATATATATATATATATATATATATATATTAATATATTTATATACATATTTGAATAGAGGGATAGAGAGATTGACAGATAGATAGATAGACAGATATGACATACATGTATATGCATACATGTGTGTGTGTGTGTCCCTTGAAAGGAAAATTGGGAGATCAAGGGGTTGGGGAGGCAGGGGGGGGGATGTGCAAACTATTAGTCGTACAGTTAGTCCTTTCTGTCTCATTCTGGTCATGCACTCAGGGAGGTTTGGTGAATTTTGTGTCATACTCATTTGTGAATTTTCCTTGCTTTCGTCTTTCCGTATTCTGCTGTTGTCAACAATACGTAGCAAGGCCGGATGGTACACCTCACACCGCTGTCACATAATCTGCCCTTCTCCTTGGGCGGACGCAGATGCCGCCCGGCTTTCTCTTTTTGCACGGGAGTAAACATTCGCCCTCGAAAGGGAACCGCCGCATAAAAGGACCCCTACTTTTCCAACCTCCAACTTCCTTAAATTTCACCACTTTACCTTCTCCCCCCCAACACTTCGATTTCTTCACCTCTTTACTCCATTATTTATGCTTATGCTTATGCAGAGGGAGAGAGAAACAGCACACAGGCCAAGCCACACAGGGTCCAGCTCCACCCCTCGTACTCAGGGAGGCTTGATTATTAGTTTGTGGTGATATCTGTTCATGCTGCGTTACACTGTAGGGGTTATCCATTTTTATTCTAGTATACATCACCTCCCCAAGGTGTATAAAGAAAAAGATAAAAAGCGATAGTCTCTGTGGCTTTCATCATAAGAATAAAATTAATTCTAAAGCAAAAATGTGTTCAAGTGTCAGTGTATTGGAAGTAAAAAACGCAGCGCGAAGTGAGAAGTGTGAAGGCAATAAACAGATTTTTTTTTTTTTTTTTTTTAAGTGCCCTGTCCCACAAGGGCGTTGGCGATCATGGATTTCCATGATTTTCTTGGCAATTTAGAGCGGTGGTTTGCCGTTGCCTTCCGCCCAGTGTTTTTATAGAGTCACCATCTCTATTTACCCGGTTCTGGGACCGGCACTGACTTGGCCATCCAGTGGCTAGGTAGGCAATCGAGGTGAAGTTCTTGCCCAAGGGAACAACGCGTCGGCCGGTGACTCGAACCCTCGAACTCAGATTGCCGTCGTGCCAGTCTTGAGTCCGATGCTCTAACCACTCGGCCACCGCGGCCTATTTGATAAACAGATAATAATCTTGAATTTGATCAGGATTGTCACTTTTATGATGTTCTAAAAAGCCAGAGACTAACTCCCTCCTTACTCAGCGTAAATGGTGAAAAAATGGACGACCTTTTGGGCGTCGGAAAGCTAGCTTGACTCGACAGGTATTGAAAAGGCACACACATGTACAAGCACACACACACACAGACAGTACAATACAAACTTGTACTTATTAACATATTACACCTAGATCAAAAACGAGCATTCTAGATACCTGCTAAGTAAGATGTTTGATTAACAAGGGAATATAACTCACTTCCTCTCTTTGAGGCTCAGGAACGTTACTCATTTCACGAGAAAAAACCCGTACATATTCCGTGGGGTCTTGCCCTTCACAGAACTTAAGACAGATAAGATAGGTGGCGTAACACTCTTACACTTAGGTTTCCTGGTATGGTATGATAGGTAGTATAATATATATATATATATATATATATATATATAATATATATATATATATATATATAATATATATATATACTTTATATATATATATATATAATATATATAATATATATATATATAGATAGATTAGATATAGATTATAGATAGATAGATAGATAGATAGATATAGATATATATATGTGTGTGTGTGTGTGTGTGTGTATATACATACATACATATATACAACCATATATATAAATACATATATATATATATATATACGTATATATATATTATATATATATATATATATATATATATATATATATATATATATATATATATATATATATATATCAAATATATATATCCTATTGTATTCACCGCGTATAAGCTCATATCGAATCTAAATCCGAATTACAGAATTATTTTATTATTGACTTCAAATTTTACCTATATAGAGTGAATATGTATTTGATATACTGCTAAAATTGTACAAAGCATTGTCATGCATGTTTAAACATGAATTCTGAGTCATAAATATATATATATATATATATATATATATATATATATATATATATATATACGATTGGCAATTAATGAAAAGATATATCCCTGAGACATGTGTTGATTATATGTGGGCGTAAGCGATTATTGTACTCGATTACATTGATTACAGCGTGAAATTCAGGGCTGAAATAAAACCGTCTCTATATATTTCAATCTAACGCAAACCCCCCC
>NW_023654844.1:0-4443 GCF_015228065.2 Penaeus monodon
TTTTTGTTTTAACTTTATTTTTATTATTTATTTTTTTTTTTTTTAAAAATTCATTCTTTATTTGGGGGTTGAGTTTTTTCATTTTTATTATTACTAAAAACATTATAATTTTTTATTTTTTAAAATTATCATATCTTTTTTTTATTGTTTTTAGTTTTGGGTGAGAGATCATCATCTTTTACCCTCATCATTATGGAATAAAATTCACTATTTTTTTATTACCCAATTTTAAAACTATTATTTGGGTTTTTTCCTTTTGAAATTTTTTTTCTATTGTTGTTTTTATAAATTCATTATCATGTGCAATACTTTTATTAAAAAACATTCCTTTATTACATTTTTTCCCCTTTTGAATATTACTTATTTCCTGATGTCCCCCCCCCTTGTTTTTTCCATCAAAAAAAATCCTCATCACTATTTTTAAAATTCCCACTGTATATTAAACCACTTTTTTTTTTCCCTTACTCTTATTTCCCCGTTTTTTTTTTTTTTTGTTGAAAAAGGGAAAAAACTGCCCCAACGGAAAAAAAAAAAAGAGTTTTTCGCATTTCGAGTTTTTATATTTTCCTTTTTTTGCCTTTTTAAATGTTTACCCAATTTAACCCGTAAAAAACTGTTTGTGAAAACATTAAAAAAGAAACAAAAAATTTTTCGAGGCAAAAATGCTGTACTACGTCAAATTTTTATTAAAAAAAAACTGGACAATCAAAAGTGGGGGAGTGTTTTTCTTTCCTTCGCAAATTAAAATTTGAATCTAGTTTCCTTTTTAATTTTTTTTTTTTGTTAAAAGGTAAAAAGCATTGACATTTTGCACGACGCATAGCAATATGAAAAAGAAAAACGGGAAAAAAAGTTTCTTTTCCGTCCCCCTAATTATTTTTTCACACCCCTTTTTCATTACTTTTTTTCTATTTCCTCCTTCCCTTTTTTTTAAGCAAATTTTTTCTTTTCAATCCCCCCTTTCCCCGCTAAAAAAAGAAAACCAAAAGATAAAAAACCCAGCCCCCCAAAAAAAACTTGCCCCGCCCGCGATTTCCCTTTTTTTTTTTTTTTTCGCCCGCCGACTCCCCCCTTTTCCACCAACATCCCTCCGCCGTCCCCTTTTTGTTTTTCTATCATACTGTGTAAATCGCGATATTTTGACCCACCTTTGTTCTCCTTCCCCCGGGGACCCCCCCTTTTCCCCCGGGGCGGGCCCCGTTTTTTTCATGCCCCCGGGGGACCTTTCGCATCCCCCTCTGGCCATTCCCCGTGGGGGCGAAAACCCTACCAAAACGACCGACCCGGGTTGGGGAAATAAAACCTCAGCGGAAAATTTGGGGCCCACGGAGGCTGATCTTTTCCTTTTTTAGGGCCCCGGCCCCCTGGTTTTTTCGTGAGATAACCTTTTTGTGTCATTTGATTTTTTTTTTTTTTTTTTCCCTTTAAAAAATGAAATTTTTCGTAAAATTTTTAAATTTTCCCCCCAAACGCCAAAAAAATGCACATATATTGGAAAATTTAAAAAAAATACTTACCAGGGCCCATAATTTAAAAATTCAGAGAATATCTCTATGTCCCAAAAAAAATCAAAAATAAAAAGCACAAAAGAAATACCGGCCTTTTCAGGTAAATATGCTCTTTCAACAGTCCCTTTTGGGCCCGTGGGGATCTGGGCCCCAAAAAAAAAACCCCACCAGAAAAAAATCCCCACTTGATTGTTAAAAAATTTTTTTGAATTCAAAAGCCCCCCTAAAAGTTTACAAATTTTTTAACTGCCCCTAATGGGACCAAAAAAATTTTTTTATACATTTTTCCTTCAACGCTATCTAAGATAATTTTTTTTTACGCCTTTAAATTTATAGATTTTTGATTTGGCGGGGGTTTTTTATCTAAAAACCCCCCGTAACCCGTATTCCCCCCCCTTTTTTTTTATTCTGTTTTCCCCCCTTGGGCCAATCTTATAAAAATCTTTTCCCTGGCCCTTTTCCCTTTTTAGTGGGGCTTTCGCTTTCCCCCAATTCCCGTTTTTTTTTAAATAGTTTTTTGAAATTGTAAGGTTTTCCAGTACTTTTAAAAAAAAAGCCCCTTTTTTTTTAGTAGGGCTCCCAATCTATTGATTTTTGGGGATCGATAATCAGGGATGTTGGGTGTAAAAATTTTGTTTTTTAATTTACGTCCAAAAAATTTTTTTTATTTTTGGACCCTTAGCCCCAAAAAAACCTCGTGGGGTACCCTAGGGCCAAAGGCCTTCAGGTGGGAAAAACCTTTCCCCTTAAGCCCCAAAAGAATTTTTTAAAAAAAAAAAACATTGGCCGAAAGTGAAAAAACGTTTTCGCAAAATTGCCTTGGGGCCCCTTCTGTCATGTAGTATCTTTACATTTAAAAAAAAACCCATCTCATACAGCCGTCGTTTTAATTTTCCCCCCCCCCCAAAACACAACACACACACACAAACCAACCCAAAACACCCCCACCACACACACACACCACAAACCCCCACACCAAAACAACAACAAACCACACAAAAAAAAAAATATTTAATAAAAATTTAAAAATATAATTTAAAATTATAAATTAAAATATTTTAAAAAAAAATGTTATATTTGGAATAGATTTTTGCCTTTTATTTTTATATATTTTTTATATTTTATTTAAAATATATATATTAAATATATATATAATATATTTTTTTTCATATTATTTTTTTTAATAATAAATAATAAAGATATATTTTTAGTTTTAATAATTTTTTTGGTTTTTAAATATATATAAAAAATAAATATATAATTATAATTTTTATTATATTTGTTTGTTTTTTTTTGGGTGTGTGTGGGGGTTTTTGGGGGGGGGGTTTTGTGGTGTGGGGGTTGTGGGGTTTTGGGTGTTTTTGGGGGGGGTTGGGGGGGGGTGGGGTTGTTGGGGGGGGGGTGGGGTGTTTTGGGGAGTTGGGGGGGGGTGGGGGTTTGTTGGGGTGTGTGGTGTGGTTTTTGGGGTTTTGTGGTTTGTGGGTTTTGGGTTTTGGTTTGTTTTGGGGATTTTTTTTTATATATTTTTAATTTTAAATTTTTATTATTTTAAATATATATTTTAAATATTTTATAAATATAATATTTTTATTATATGTATTTTTTTTTTGTATGTATGTTAAAAAGTTTTAATATGTATTTTTAAATTTATATATATTAATATTATAAATAAAAATATTTAATATAAAAATATATTTCCAATTTTTTTTACATTAAAAAAAAATAAATTTTGTATATTATATATGTATATTAAATTTAAAATAATATAAAATTTTTAAAATTTTTTATGTAAAAGATTTTAATTTTTTTAAATTAAATTTAAATTTTTAATAAAAAAAAAAAAAATTTTAAAATAAAATTTATTTCTAATAAAAAAATAAAAATTTTTTATTTATTTAATAAAAAAAATTAAATATATTATATATTTAATTATTTTATATATTATAAAAAATAAAAATATATATATATATAATTTAAAACATAAAATACAAATTAAAATTTAAAAAAATACAAAACCCCCCAACCACACCCCACCACACCAAACCCACACAACCCCCACACACCCCAAAAAACACCACACACCCCCCCCAACCCCAACCCCCCTTCCACTAACCATTTCAACCCCAAAACACTAACCCCCCCAAACCCCACCCACACACGCAACCCCCACCCACCCCCACCCCCCCCCCACCCACACACACCACCCCCCCCACCACACACCCACCAACCCCCAAAAACCCCACAAAAACCCATATAATTTAAAAATTTTATTAAATTATATTTTTTATATAATAAAAAAATAATTTTTTAAATTAATATAATATTAATTATTATTAATAAAAAATAAAATTTTTTTAAAAACAATATATTATATAAATATTTAATGATTTTATTTAAAAATATTAAAAAGAATTATAATAAATATAGGTTATTTTTAATATTATTTAAAATTATTATTTTAAAAAAATTTTAAAAATTTAATTTAAAATATTTTATTATATTAATAAATTTTATATTAATTTTTATATAATAATTTTTAATTTTTTTTTGGGGGGGTGGTTTGGGGGGGTTGGGGGTGTGGGGGTTTTTGTGGTGTGGGGGTGTGTGTTTTGGGGGGGTTTTTGGGGGGTGGTTGTGTGTGGGTGGTGGTGGGGGGGGGGAATTAACGACGCTGTATGAGATAGTTTTTTTTTTTTAAAGTAAAAAAAACTACATGACCAGAAGCGGCAAAGGCAAAAGGGGCAAACCCTTATCCATCGGCCAATGTTTTTTGTTTTTTTTAAAAAAAACCCTTTTTGGGGGTTTTTAAAAAAGGTGTTTCCCACCCCGAAGGCCATGGCCTAGGGTAGCCACGAGGTCTTTCCTGGGGCTAAGGGGCCATAAAAGAAAAAAATTTTTTGGGACGCCCCCCAAAATTTAAAAAAAACCCAAAAAT
>NW_023654845.1:0-2500 GCF_015228065.2 Penaeus monodon
ATATATATTAAAATTTTTTATTATATATATAATATAAATTTATTACATAATATATTATTAATATATATATATTATATTATATTATATATTAATATATATATATATATATATATATATATATATAATATATTGATATATTTTTTATTTAAAAAATATATAATAATATATATATATATATATATAATTATATTATAAAAATTTTAAATATATATATAAAAATAATATTATTTTATTAAATATATATTTTTATATGTTTTATTTAAAATATTATTAATATTATAATATATATATATATATTATATATTTATATATATATAAAATAATATAAAATTTATTATATATATAATATATTATATATATACATATACACACACATTTTATACATATATATATATATATATATAAAATTTTATATATTTTATATTATATATATATATTAATATATATATATATATATATATAAAATTATACCCCCCAAAAATTTAATGAATATTTAATTCCCTGTAGGTATTATATATAATATTTAAAATATATTATCAAATCTATTTATTTATATATATATTTATTTTTATAATATTTTATAACACCCCCATTATATTTTGCATATCCCAATTGTAGGGTAGAACTACATTATTTATATATATATTTTATATAAAATATATATAATATTTTATATAAAATTTTAAAATTAAAATTAAAAAGGGTTTTATATATATGTAAATATATATATACATGTATAAATATATATAATATATATATATATATTAAAATATATATTAAAATTTATATATATATATTATATTATATATTTATATATTTTTATTAAAACAGACACACCCCCAGAAATATGTGCATGTATATAGTATGTATGTATATTATTATATAAATATTATATATATATATAATATTATTATAAAATATATATATTATATATATATATATATATTGTATATTTTATATGTATTATATATATATATATATACACACACACACACACCACCAACACACATATATTTTTATATACATATATAGATAGTTTATATACCTCGCTACGCAAAAAGTTTTTCCTGAACACGCACGTTAGAGACATAAAGAGGTCTGCCTCGTAAAAAGCTTCACATCTACGTCGTTCAAGCCCTTTGGTTTTCCTCACTCTGGAGCTTAAAAATTTATCTACGGGCCCAACCCACCCTGCTAAAACTGATTACCCTCCCGCCGGGTTTCCCCTCCTTCACTGCCACTCAGCTACTCAAAAACCAAAAAAGTGGGTTTTAAACCCAAAAGGGCCCCACTGGAACCCCTCTTCTCCCAACTTACTCCCCCGGGGAACCCCTTTTTTTTAAAGGGGGGGGGGAGGGGGAAACTTCCTAGGGGGAACCCCCTTTTCTCTGGGGTTTTACCCCCGGGCCGGGGGGGGGGGGGGGGGGGGGGGGGGAAGGGGGGGGAAAAGGGGGGGGGAGGGGGGGGGGAGGGAGGGGGGGGGGGGGGGGAAACCCCGGGCTTTTGCCGTGCGGGGCACCCCTGTTCGCTGTGGAGAGGGGGGGGGAGTCCTGGGGGTTTGAGCAAATCCCGGAATAAAGTACGCTCTGCGGCTCGCAACACCCTTTTTGGGGGCCCTTTTAAATTCCAGTAAGTGGG
This sequence comes from Penaeus monodon, assembly GCF_015228065.2. NCBI lineage: Eukaryota > Metazoa > Arthropoda > Malacostraca > Decapoda > Penaeidae > Penaeus > Penaeus monodon. The sequence continues at coordinate 1,639 of NW_023654845.1, forward strand.
TGGTTTTGGTTTCTGGGGCCCGGGGGGCCTAAACCCCAAAAGGGAAGGCAAAGGGACACAAACCCAAAAAGTCCCAACTGTGCCAAGGGGCATCACCCCTTTGGACCCTTTGTTTTCTCGGGCCGGGAAGGGGGCCGCCTTTGGCGACAAGAGGTTGCAAAAAAGCGACCAGACTTTTTTCCTTTGCTCCCCCAGGCACTCATGTCGGGGAAAAAGAAAAAAAACAGAAAAGACTTCTAGACCCCCCTAAGAAGGGGGAGGGCCCCTCCCCCAGCCGACACCGGATTTTCTCCCGTAAAAAGGAGGTCCCGCCATCAATAAAAGCAGAAGAACCACAGGAATAAAAGGGTTTAAAAAACCTGAAAAAAAACCCCCTTAGGGAAATAACTCCTCTTTACGAGGAAGATAGACCCCTCCTGTTGACTGCTGTAGTCCCCTGCGTAGCAAAAAGCTTTTGGGGGGTCCAGTGAGGAGAAGGAGTCCGGTCGCCAAGACGGCAATCACCCAGACGGGGCGCCCGTCCCGCCAAAGGGGGGAAACCCGAACAGAGCCAAAGCAAAAACCCCCCCCTCAACCCAAAGGGAGAGATCCCCCCAACCCCCCAAAAATGGCCACAAACCCCCACAGGCAGAGGGCCCGAACCCGGGGAATCCCCATAAGTGCCCCTGTTTGACTCGTTAAAACGCTGGATTTTTTAACTAACCCTTTTTTTAAAATTTTAATTTGCAGATTTTGTTGCCACTGCTGTTTTCTCTTTCAGAATTTTTTCATTAATTCCCCTTTTATTGGGGGGTCCTTAGTTTCTTGATCTTTTTATCCTTTTGCTTTTGAATTCCTGTTCCCTTTAAGGGGTCTCCCAATC
>NW_023654848.1:0-4442 GCF_015228065.2 Penaeus monodon
TTTTATTAAATTTTTTATTATTATTTTTATTATTATTATTTTATTATTTTTATTATCTTATTTTTATTATTTTATTATTTATTTTATTATTATTATTACATTTTTTAATTTTATTTTATTCCCAAAAAAATCAAAATTTATAACTTAATAAAACATAATAAAAAAAATTTTAAGTAAAATTAAATAATATGATGCTAGGGGTTATAATATTTTTATTATATTTTTATTGAAATTATTATATCATTATTATTTGTACGGGTAGTAAAATTGAAAAATAATTATTAAAACAGTAATAATTACGAAATAACGATACTAATTAGATAATAAAAAATAATTATTATAAAATCGTTATTATTGTTATTATTTTGTTATTATATTATTATTGTTGTGGTTATTAGTATTTTGCAAAAATTATACTATAACCCCAAAAATTTCAATAATAATGTAAATTGCAATAATGATGATAAATTGCAAAAATATGAAAAATGATGATGTAATGATATAATGATGAAAATGATTATAAAAACGTTTAAAATGATGATATAAAGATAAAAATGATATAAAAAACAGGAAATTTTTGTGTCCATATAAAATAAAAAAAGGTAAAAGAAAAACTTTCCAAAAAATTTTCGAAAAAGCGGAAAAAATCTAGCAAAATAACCCCTTTTGAAAATAACTCCAAAAAGGGACTTTTTTTCGTTTTTTTGGGTGTTTCGGCAATTTTTGGGGGAATAATGATAAATTACCAAAATTGTTTTAATCATAACATAAGATGGTAAAAGGGGGAAAATAAGAGAATTTTATACATTTGAATTATTTTATTATTATTATTATTATTATTATTATTATTATTATTATTATTATTATCTATTATTATTATTATTATTATTATTATTGTAATTATTATCATCATTATTATTTGTACTGGTAGTATAATTGCAAAAATAATTATTATAACAGTAATAATTACAGTAATAACGATACTAATTAAGATAATGATATAAATAATTATTATAAAATCGTTATTATTGTTATTATTATTGTTATTACTATTATTATTGTTGTGGTTATTAGTATTATTGCAAAAATATATACTATAACTCCAATAATTGCAATAATAATGATAACAATTGCAATAATGATGATAATAATTGCAATAATGATGATAATGATGATGATAATGATGATAATGATGATAATGATGATGATAACGATAATAATGATGATAATCATGATAATAATGATGATAATAACAGGAATTGTGTCCATATATAATATAAAAAAGGTATAAGAAAAACATTCCCAAAAGTCGAAAAAGCGGCAAAATCTAGCGAAATATAGCCTTTTGAGAGTATACTCCAAAATGACGTTTTTTTCGATTTCTTTGGTGATTTCGGCAATTATTAGGGTAATAATGATAATAATTACCAGAATTGTATTAATCATAACAATAATGATGGTAAAAGTGAGAATAAAGAGAATTTTGATAACATTTGAATATTATTAATATTATATTATTATTATTATTATTATTATTATTATTATTATTATTATTATTATTATTATCTTAATTATTAGTATTATTGCCAAAAAATCTATTATAACTGTAATAATAACAATAATAATAATAAGTATAAGTATAATAATAATGATGCTTTGGTTATAATATTGTTATTAGTATTATTATTGTAATTATTACATCATTATTATTTTGTACTGGTAGTATAATTGCAAAAATACATTATTTATAACAGTAATAATTACAGTAATAACGATACTAATTAGATAAATGTATAAATAATATTATAAAATCGTTACTTATTGTTATTATTATTGTTATTACTATATTTATTGTTTGTGGTTATTAGTATTATTGCAAAAATATTACTATAACTCCATAATTGCAATAATAATGATAACAATTGACAATAATGATTATAATAATTGCAATATATGATAATGATGATGATAATGATGATAATGATGATATGTGATGATAATCGATAATAATGATGATCATCATGATAATACTGATGATAATAACAGGATTGTGTCCATATATAATATAAACAAGGTAATAAGAAAAACATTCCCAAAAGTCGAAAAAGCGGCAAAATCTAGCGAAAATATAGCCTTTTGAGAGTATACCAAAATAACGTTTTTTTCGATTTCTTTGGTATTTCGGCAATTATTAGGGTGAATAATGATAATTAATTACCAGGAATTGTATTAATCATAACAATAATGATGGTAAAAGTGAAAAAAAGAGAATTTTGATAGCATTTGAAGATTGTTAATATTATTATTATTATTATTATTATTATTATTATTATTTATTAAAAAAATTATTATTATTATTATTATTAGTAATTATTATCATTATTATTAGTTATTATTATTATTATTATTATTATTCCTATTATCTTAATTATTAGTATTAGTGCCAAAAAATCTATTATAACTGTAATAAATAACAATAATATATAAGTATAAGTATAATATAATGATGCTAGTGATTTTTTATAATATTGTGATTAGTATTATTATTGTAATTATTATCATCATTATTATTTGTACTGGTAGTATAATTGCAAAAATATTGATTATAACAGTATAATTACAGTAATACGATACTAATTTAAGATAATGATATAAAAATTATTAAAACTCGTTTATTATTTGTTATTATTATTGTTATTACTATTATTATTGTTGTGGTTATTAGTATTATTTGCAAAAATATATACTATAAACTCCAATAATTGCAATAATAATGATAAAATTGCCAATAATGAGGCATAATATTGGCAATAATATGATAATGAAGGATGATAATGATGATAATGGATGATAATGAATGATGATAACGTAATAATGATGATAATCATGATAATATGATGATAATAACAGAATTGGTGTCGCATATCTATATAAAAGGTATAACAGAAAGACATTCCCAAAAGTCGAAAAAGCGGCAAATTCTAGCGAAATATAGCCTTTGAGAGTATACTCCAAACTGACTTTTTTTTTTTTCGATTTATTTGTGATTTCGGCAATATTATGGGTAATCATGATAATAATTTACCAGAATTGTAATTAATCATAACAATATGATGGTAAAAGGGAGATAAAGGAATTTTGATAACATTTTGAATATTATTAATTATTATTATTATTATTATTATTTGTATTATTATTATTATTATTATTACCATTATCATTATTATTATTATCATTATCATTATTATTAATTATTATTATTATTATTATTAATTATTACTATATCTTAATTATTAGTATTATTGCAAAAATCTATTATAACTGTAATAATAACAATAATAATAATAAGTATAAGTATAATAATAAGGATGCTAGTGGTTTAATATTTTATTAGTATTATTATTGTAATTATTATCATCATTATTATTTGTATGGTAGTATAATTCAAAAATAATTATTAACAGTATATTACAGAAATAACGTATAATTAAGAATGAATAAAATATTATAAAAATCGTTATTGTGTTATAATTGTATTACTATTTTAATGTTGTGGTTATTAGTATATTGCAAAATATATTATCAATATTGCAATAATATGAATAGATAAAATTGAAAAATGATGTATAATTGATATATATAAAGGATATGAAAAATTGATAATGATGATAATGATGTGAAAATTACGATAATAATGATGATAATAATAAAATAATGTTTAAAAGGATTGTTCATATAATTAAAAAAGGATAAGAAAAACATTACCAAAAGTCGAAAACGGCAAAATAGACGAAAATATAGCTTTGAGAATATACTCCAAATGACGTTTTTTCGATTTTTTGGTGATTTAAATTTTTAGGGTAATAATGATAATAATTACCAGAATTATTATTATATAATAATATTATTAAAAAGAAAAAATTTTGATAATTAATAATTATTATTATTATATATTATAATATTATTATATATTATTATTATTATTATTTGATTATTATATTATTATTATATTATTATTTATTATTAGTATATTCAAAAAATCTATTTAACTGTAATAATAACAATAATAAATATAAGTATAAGTATAAATAAGATGCTAGTAGTTAATATAATATTATTAGTAATTATTGTATTATTATTCATCATTATTATTTTACTGGTATTAATTGAAAAATAATTATTGAAACATTAAATACAGTAATAAGTATAATTAATAATGATAAATAATTATTATAAAATCGTTATTATTGTTAATTAATGTTATTACTATTATATGTTGTGGTATTAGTATTATTGCAAAAATATATACTATAAACCAATAATAATAATGATAACAATTGATAATGATGATAATAATGCAATAATGATGATAAATGATGATAATGATGAAATGATGATAATGGATGTAACGATATAATGATGATATCATGATAAAAAATGAT
>NW_023654853.1:0-29731 GCF_015228065.2 Penaeus monodon
CGATGGGAGGGGAGGTGGTGGACTGGACCCCGGTGGGTTGGGCCGTCTGCTGTGCTCTCTGTGTGTGTCGCCCTTCGACGTGCCTTTTATGCGGGTTCCTTTCGGGACGGTGTTTTTTTCCTGTGCGAAAAGAGAAAGCCGGGCTGCCAGCGTTTTGCCCAAGGAGAAGGGCTGGCGTGCTTGGACGGAGGTGTGAAGTGTACATACGGCACCCGCTACGTATTGCTGACAGTCTGCATTTGTTTGTGCGTGTGTCTGCATTTGTTTGTACGTGTGTCTGCATTTGTTGTAACAGTGTCTGCATTTGTTGTACATGAGTATGTTTTGTGTGTGTGTGTGTGTGTTGTGTGTGTGGGGTGTGTGGTGTTTTGGTGTGTGGTTTTGTGTGGTGTTGTGTGTGTGTGTGTACATTTTGGTTTTATGTGTGTGTGCATTTGTATGTACATGTGTGTGTATGTACATGTGGGTGTATGTGTGTGTGGTGTGGTGTATGTGTGTTGTGTGTGTGTGTGTGTTTGGGGTGTTGTGTTTTTGTGGTGTGTGGGGTGTTTTGTGTGTGTTTTATGTGTGTGTGTTTGCGCGCATTTGTATGTACATGGGGTGTGCGCGCATTTGTATGTACATGTGGTGTGTGTGAATTTGTATATACATGTTTTTGTGTGTGTGTGTGTGGTGCATTTGTATGTACATGTGTGTGAATGTATATGTTACATGTGTGTGTGAACTTGTATGACGCGTGTGTGTGTGTGTGTGTGTGTGTGTGGGTGTGTGGTGTGTTTTGTGTGTGTGTGTGGGGTGTGTGTGTGTGTGTGTGTTGTGCAATTTGTATGTACAGTGTGTGTGCGCGCATTTGTAAAGTACATGTGTGTGAATGTATGTGTACGTGTGTGTGAACGTGTGTGTACATGTGTGTAGGAAAGTGTATGTGATGGTGGTGTGTGTGTGTGTGAGTGTGAACGTGTATGTGTGCATGTGTTATGTTATGTGCGTATATATATATGTGCATGTATACATGCGTATGTATGTATGCACGTGTGTAGGGATGCATTATGTACGCATGCATGTGTGTACATTGTGTGTATGTGTGTGTACAATGTGTGTGCATGTGTGTGTGATAGTGTGTGCATTTGTGAGTACAAGTGTGTGTGATAGTGTGTACATTTGTGATTTCAATGTGTGTGTGCATTTATGTTTTTAAGTGTGTGTGATAGTGTGTGCATTTGTGAGTGCAAGTGTTTGTGACAGTATGCCCATTCCATCTGTAAGGTGTGTATACATGTGTACATGTGGGTCTATGTGGTATATGGGTGTGTTTACATATGGATATTTTATGAACAATTTTTGAGTGGTATTGGTGTTTCATATGTATATATAGAACAATGGAGTGTGATATGGTGTGTGAAGTGTATGTGTGTGTGTACACGTGTGTTTATATATTAAATTTATATATATATATATATATAAAATATACATACATATATAATATATATATATAATATATATATATATATATATATATATAACACACATGTGTGTAATGTGAGTGTAAAAAGTGTGTACTAGTATGTGTATACAATGGGGTCTATGTAAACCTGTGTGTGATTCTATGTGAACATGTGTGTACTATTGTGTGTGTGTGTGTGTTTGTACTAGTGTGTGTGTGTGTGTGTGTGTACTAGTGTGTGCGTGTGGGTGTGCGTGTGTGTGTGCGTGTGTGTGTGCGTGTGCGTGTGTGGTGTGTGTGTGTGTACTAGTGTGTGTGCGTGTGTGTGTGTGTGTGTGTGTTGTGTGTGTGTGTGTCTACATATACGTGTGTGTTTGTGTGTGGTGTACATATACGTGTGTTTGGTGTGTGTGTACTGTGTGTGTGTGTGTGTGTGGTGTGGTGTGTGTGTGTGTGTGTGTGTGTGTGGTGTTGTGTGTGTGTGGTGTGCGTGGTGCGTGTGTGTGTGCGTGGTGCATGTGTGTGTGCATATGTTGTGTGTGCGTGCGTGAGTGCGTGTGCGTGCGTGTTGTGTGCTGCGTGCGTGGTACATGCTGGTGTGTACGTGTAGTGTGTGTGCTGTGTGTGTTTGCGCTGTCTTGTGCGGTGTGTGTGTGTGTAGTGTCGTGTGTGTGTGCGTGTCGTGTGCGGTGTGTGCTGTGTGTGTGCGTGTGGTGTGCGTGGTGCGTGTGCGTGCGTGTTGTGTGCTGGTCAGTCTAAATCGGGTTAAAAACGTAATATTTGGTTGTATTTTTCCGGTTTAACGTGATATGCAATTCTCTGTTGCTTACAATATGTAGTGTAAATATTACTCAATGTTGTAATTGATTCACGATCAAGGGCGCACAGACGCACGAGCAGGAGAGCAGGTTCACAACAAACATTTGTTGACATTTGGTTCGAATCAATTTCTGTTGCTTTCAAATGAAATCATTTTATTTGGTCATCATTTTTTTAGATAGTATCACATATATAACCTATCTACACATGAATATCTCATTTACATGCGTGCTCATCTGGCACTGAAGGTCGTGCGACTGCGGCTACTTCGGTGTCAGATAAGGTCAGATTACAATGAATGGACCAATATCACTGAAAAGTTCATACTGTGTTCATTGACCTGACTTTCATAACAATAGTGATAATACTGAAATAGTATTAGTAATAAAAATATTAACGATAACAGTTGTAAAAAAAATTGTAAAAACAACGATGATGATTTAACTGTCAGTATATGATAATGATATGATTGTGATAACGAAAAGTATAATATAATATGGAGGCGCGATCGTAACTTAACATCGGGCAATGGCAATCATTTATGATGGTAACCACGGAAACTAGCCATACTAGCTACACCATATATATATTCGAGTAAGAAATAATTTGAAGATAACGTCGCTCATTAGCCTGAATCCAGCATTCTGAAAAGGTGTATACATACCACGGCAAGATAGGGTTCACTTCTATCCCTGGTGCCTTATTGCAAATTAGGGAACAGCACTATGCGCTTGTTTACCCTCCCCCCCCCATAGACTATACATGCGAGAGGTTTATGTGCAGGAAGTTGGAGTAATTTCGTTATACTGGAAAACAAACAAATTACGAAGCTACGTAAAGGAAAGCATTCAATATAACGATTTTTCGACTACTGCCATTGTTATGTAAATACCATTATTTACAACTATAAGTGTAATGTGTCCATTAACACACACAAGAAACTATAAAAATATTCACCGTTATTTGTACAGTAAAATACAAAGTGCTAATAAAACAAAGGGTTATGTGATACTTACCTTTTCCTGTCGGACGTTTTGCCATAATTTCTTCTATAATGGGTGGCGGTGACACAATTCTTTTGACAAGCTTTCGACAACTTTTATTTCAATATCACTTGCTCCTCATGCCACTACTTCTCTACACAAATCATTGAAAGGCATACACTCTAGGCGCACCCGTACTAATAACGAAAATTGACCATATACACACTGCATGAAAATAAAGAATATATAAGCACTTTCTCACAACTTTTGTGATTTTAGAAGCAATTTACTTTTGAGAAACCACTATACTCCTTTTATATGTATTGTCACTTCTCGCGAACATATCACAACAAGGCCTCGAAAATCACTACTTTACTCTTTTCTTTCTCAAGGACGACTGGCAAATTTTTCGTTGTAAAAAATTGAAAGAAACATTGTGATTGGTAACTCGTGACATTCGACTCTCATTGGCTAGCGTGTGTAAACACTGTCGCAGAGAAACAGGGCGATAGTATCCGCTGTTGTGATTGGTAGACTCGTGATATCATTTATGACCGCTCTCTCATTACAAAATTCATTAAGTGTTAAAACTTATACATTATCTCTTCTCATGCATAAAACTTTAAACTGTCTATTATTAAAGAATATGCACTTACATGCAAAGGATTAATTACTGCCTCTCCCTTTAATGAATAAAGGGATGTGGGAGGTTTGTCACCACAACTCCTTCACTCCCCTCCAATAAATTAATAAAATGCAGGTTGCCCTGTGTGTGTCATCAATTAGGATTACCTAAAACGGACTCTTTAACGTATTCCAGTACTGTAGTAGCTTAAAGATACTGAGTTCTATTCCTCGATATTACTAAAGTACTCTTGAGAGACATCAAACCTTGTGTAGGGTTAATTCAGAACAAACTGCAGAGAAAACCAAAGTCGACTTAGAAAAATGCCTACTGCATAGTCTCGTATGCTTCTCTATCCTCCGTTTTTTTTTTTTTTTCATGCATTTTCACCCCTACACACGAGCGTCAAATCACAAACAAATATTTAGAATGTCCGCGTCGCCGTGTGGTGTGGTCACAATGCCATGAATGCCGCAACTTCACATTTGCAGAGATCCGAATATATTGCTTACGAAAATCAGGATTTTACAACTATATATTGAATTCGTTTTCTGTTATCTGTTATACAATGGTAATACGAAATTAACATGCCATATATATCTTTTATAAGATTAAGAAGCTGACAAGGCTCAGGATTTTTTTTTTCATTTTACACTTGACCTTCCTTATTGCTCACTTGCTTTGTTATATTTCTAAAAAAAAGACTAACATAGTCGTGAAGGACTATAAAAGATAACAAGTGAACGTCACTGGCGTAAAAATAATAATGAAGCCATTACTTGCGGAAGTAAATGTTTAATGGACTATCTTTTCGTGCCTATCATATTGCTACTGCAACTGCTTGTAAAATAGATATTTGATAACAACATACAGCCTGCAATCTAAACAAGTTTTAGTAACTGACAACTCCCTCCGTGCACTGGTGTGCACAAGGAAAGAGCTGATTTATGTGTGATGCCCTTGGCCTTTTTTTTTTTTTTCGTGCGACCTGTGTATGGAAGATTTGCTTTGGAATTTTTTAAGCTTTAGGGTACTTACTACATGCAAAATATTCTTTATAGTATCTGTATGATACGTTTATGAAGTGTTACCATGGCCATCACCAAGAACTTAGCATGTCTAATTGGGTGATTAGTCCATTATACCCTCTCTCTGTTATCTACTGACAGCCCTCATTTGCTCAAAATGTTGTGTTTAGTGAGACAGGAGCGAGCGCAAGCGAGGAAGAGTGTGAGATCAAATGCCCGCGGGCATGTGCGTTTGTGTATGTGTCTGTGTTTATTTATGTGTGGTAACACCTGTTTGTGAGCGCGTGCGCGTGTGTGATTATTTATGTGTCGAGTTTGTGTCTGTGTTTTTGTTTTTTCTTTCTTGAGTGTATGTGTGTGATTATATGTCTGTATGTGTTTGTTTGAGTGTGCGTTTGTTTGTACCGGCGAGTTTGTGTGTGTTTATGTGATTGTAGGTGTATGGGTTTGAACGCGTGCGCGCAGCCTATGCGATTTGGTGTGTGTGCGTGTGATCGTCCGTGTGAGTGCGTGCTTGTAAAATAATTTTATATCGGCCCCACTCTTCGACTCGGTCCAGAAATTCTGATCTGGTTTGTGGCAACGAATAAGTTATCAAATTGGCAGATTAAGTTCAAAGTGAAAATATTTTAGTCCAAGGAAGTACTGAAACATATGTTTTTTTTTGTCAGATATTAAATATTCGGCTATGGAGAATTTCTCCTTCTTTACAAACAAGCATTGCGGCACAACAATATACTAGTGTAATCTGCTATGAGTATCATTGTGAATAAGATGGCCACAGTCACCATGATTGTTATTTCTTACCATGATTACTAACATTAATTTCATTGAATTAACAAGTTCCTAATCATCATCGTTATTGGTAGGATAATCATTATCATTACCAACATTAATACTGTTTACATTTCGTTTAAATTGTCATCAGTAACATTATCACCAGTATCTTTGATATGATGCTAATAATGATTTACATTAATCATAATAGCAGCAGCATTATTACCATGGCCATGACAACAACAACTATGTTGACGGCACTAATTATAGACTAATAACAATAATAATGATAGTGAGAATAATAATGAAAATAATAATAATCATAAAAATAGAAATACAACTAAAATACTCATAACAATAGCGGTAAAAGTGTTATATTAAAGCACTCAAGATTGAATAATAATCGCCATTACTGCTTATGGTTAGCTATATCATTTAACTCTGTGCAAGAAATATATAACATAAATGCACAAATATAAAATAGGTTATAGTGATGGAGATAATTATTATATAAATCTATTGTTTACCTTTATTAATTTTTATATCTTCACACACTGGTCACAGCTAGAATGCAATAGTATTAAAGTTTAACGCACAAACAAAAGATACATTATATGCATGAAAAACGACAGAAATGTGTTTAATGTTCATCTTCCTCTGCCAACCATCATAAAACGTTGAAAGCACCGCTTCTCGTCCGATCAGCGAAGCTAAGCAACGTTGGGTGTGGTCAGTACTTGGATGAATGATCGCCTGGGAACACCAGATGCTGTTGGCATTTTGTTATATATGCAGTGTATGTTTGGGATATTTAGTGGTCAGTGGTGTTTTCAATGTATTCTTCGACATACTGCTTAATAAGAAAAGTTCATACTACATTATTTGAGATTTAAAAACAAACCCAAAAAAATAGACTGATGGACGTATTAATAATAACAGAAACTTATGTTTCAATAAAACAGTAAAAGTAAATTTACCGCTGCAAAGATCGGGAAGGGTAGACAGAAAACAGATGGAAACAATTTAGTGGTAAATAATAATAATAATAATAATAATAATAATAATAATAATAATAATAATAATAATAATATAACGATATCTGCAAAAGAACAATAAACATAAATGATAAAATGGATATCAGTCTCCAGGAAATAACGATTAAATTTACCAATATTCGAAGCAATATTTTTATCAAGTGCAATATTAAAGTTTAAGATCCAATGAGCAAAGTTAAGCAACTTTGATTTTGGTCAGTACTCGCATGGGTAACCACCTGAAAAACAGATGGTATTTTCATTTTACTATTATTAATGCACGCTCTTTTACTTATTCCTTTTCTTGCCACTAGTGTAGTATAGTTACCCCAAGCGGCGGTTCACTGAGGCCATCTTGGTTCTGATTAATTAACTCGTGGTAGGTCGGGTCATTTATAGAAAACAGATTTACTTTTTTTCGTGGATGGGGTAGAAAGCAATACAATATATATTTACAGGATAACCACTAATAGAAGCACACAGTATATCTGAGCCAGATTAAAACAGATTTAGAAACTCTTTTGTTCTTTCTAATAGTTCAAATAGACAACAGGAAACTACATATAAGTGAAAAAATCTCGAAACATGTCCACGGCCTGTAGCTTAATAATCTATTCGTCATCCCTATCGGCAAATGATTTGCTATAATTATCATCCTGATCATAGAAATCTTAATTATTTGTATCATTAAGATGCTTGTGATCACAATTACTATCATGTTTCTTCTTTACATGATCGCTATCATTTATTTTATCTGATTATTGATTTACTAATTCTCATTGGTAGTACGATTATAACCACTATTATCAACATTATTTCTATTAAATTTTTATTTAAATTATCATCAATATTAATACCAGTATCATAAATATGATCATTATGATTTACTTTTATCATTATAGTAGCATCATTATGATATCATCGTCGTCGGAGAGAATTATGCCATTCTAAACATTTTATTAAAATTCTGATACTAAACAGATTTTTGCGGCAGTTTTACAAAGAAAAAATAAGTTAAGTTGTAATAATGATATTAATTGTGTTAACAATAACCTTATCGGTAATGATATCTATGAAAGAACAATCGGTATAAAATGGTTTGTAGTAAAGAAATCAGTCTAATGAAGAAAAAATAATTATATAATATACATATCACGATTAGTTTTTAGCAATATATTTGGCATCAATTTAGATTCTTTGCTCTGTAGGTCGGGTGATTTTCAGAAAACAACATTTATTTCACTTTCGGTAGATGAATGTTATGATTTATGTGTAATGGCACATATATAAAATACATTTGCTTACAGAGTAAATTATACATGCCAGTAGATTGGAGATACTAATCCGTCCACGCCTGACCATTGTGCTTATAGTTAGCTATATCATTTAGCTCTGTGCAGGAGATAATATTGCATTGTGTACACATTAAAATCATAAACAATATTATACTAATCAATATCTTGAGCATTGCTGGTACACCTTCCACTGTATATTTACATTATCATCACCTGCTGCTATCAACATTATCATTATCATCATTATGATGGTAGTCATGATGCTACTATAGTGAAGAATGTATATCATAATGATGACCATATCAATGATACTACACATAAGTAGGCTTAAATAACAGTTATAACAATTAACCATGAGGTATAGTGATCGGACGAAAAGCGGTGCTTCAACGTGGTATGATCGTTCCAGAATATTAGCCAGCTTCTGTCAGTACTCATAGTTTATATATATATATATATATATATATATATATATTATATATATTATATATAATATATAATTTCATATAGTGTTATTTTTCCTTTTGCAACAAACTCATTACCATGATATTCCAGTCACATCACTGAGATCTGCTCCATATTATATGCATTAATAACAATCGACCACTATCGGTCATATAGCTAATTCTAACTCAAATGAAATTAAAGAGAATGATTATGATAATAAATAAACTAACATGGTGCCATGATCATAATACAAACATAGAAAAACCCAATTACGGAATGGAAAACTAGTTTTTTGGGCCCTTTACCCCCACGGGCCACTCGGTTTAAGTTTTGCGAGCTCGGACCTTTTTTTAACGCTAACAAAAAAACTAAAAGTCTTGTGCCAAAAGATTACCCTGGACCCGGGGGCCTCTCGTTCGCTTGACATTTTTTTTCCTGAATTTGTCTAACGTAAATTAAAGTAAAAAAAAATCTTGTAATTACACACTTATAGTCTTTGCCGCACCTGTGCTCTTGTTTTTGCAGGTGACACGGATACATAGCGTGTCAGCACCCCCCACCTCGACTCGCAGTTTCTTCTACCCAGGTACCCTTTTGGGCTTTACCCCTGGGTAGGGGGCCCCCATATCTGGGGGCCTTTGGGGCCCCTTTTTTCTCCCTCTAAATTTTTTCCTTAATTACTTTCCTACCTCCCGGATTTCCTCGTGGCTCCCGATTCGCTTGGGGGGGGGCACTTTACCGTTTCGCCTAGGCAAGTTCGGCGGTAGGGCAGTGCCCCTACACGCCTCGACCCTCTGTGGTACTGGCGAACGAAACCCAGGTTTCCACTGGGGGGGGGGGGGGTAGAGGACGAAAAAACGCCTTACTCTCTTAGCTATTGTTTGTTAGGTTCATCCCAAAAAGTTAAGATTTTTTGGTCCCTTCAGGACAACAATTTTAAAAAAGGGGTCGGACCTGGTCCATCCCCAGTATGGATGCTACCCCGGCTCCCCCTTCTCCCCCAAAGGGAGGAGGGCGACTACGCCGCCAAAGAAAAAATTCGACCCTGAACAAGGGAACCCCTACAAATGCAAATCTTAAAGACCACTATTAAAAACCCCTACCGAGAATCAGGTTCGCGAATGAAAATGCGTAAATAAAAAAATCGCTTTTGAACGTAAACCCCCTTTATCATAAAAAAGGTCCTTGTTTTGGTAAAAATGGACGGCGATTTTGTTTTTGTCAAAAAATTGCGGATGGAAGCTCCTTTTTTAAAGTAAAATACAACCCCAGTTTAAAGGATTTACTTAAGCTGACGCAAATTCATATTTTTCGATTTTAAAGTAACACCCCTAGGGCCCCAAATACCGTAAGGGAGTAATTTTTCACAGGGTTTTGAGGACATGGAAAAAGTAAAATTCTTGAGAGCATAAAGGGCCAAAGACGTAGGGCGTTAATTGTATGACCAAAAAGGAGGGGGAAGTGCAAAACAAAAAGGGGACTTTTTTTTTACCTTTGTTTAAATAAAATTCCAGAGTATTCAATGTGGGTTTTAAAACGTTTTTCAAGAAGCCCTTTGCCCAAAACCCAATCCCCCTTGTAATAGATCCAAAAATTGGGACACACCTCTTTAAGATGCTTAAAAAAAAGACTAAAATAAATTTTTTTGCCGTAAATCTGCTAAACATGACACCATACTTGTCTAGCCAAATCTCCAAATGTCAAATTGGGGGTCCCAACGTCGGTCTGCTGAATGCAACATCCTGAAGAAGGAGACCGAGACTTTGCATTATGAGAAGATGAAGTTATTTACAAAGCTAATAGAAAGGGGGGAAATTTTTAACACAAACCCGATACTTCCTATGCCGAAGCAGTAAAAAACATCACCCCAAATGCAGTAATGTCTCAACCCCTTTCAGCTAAGGGAAAAAGAAATTCCGCCCTGAAACAACCGTTAAAAAATTAAAATTTAAGTTTATATTTGACAAAATTGGCATAAAATGGCTGCTAACCCACAAAAAAATCCTAAGGAGGCTGATACCGAATCAGTCCGGAGGCCCTTCCCGTCCGGGCTACTCCTGTGAGGACTTCGTCGGGCTCGCGATCGTTCTGGGAGAGAAGCGATCGCAATCTTCAATCGTCTCTCTCGCCAGGAGGTCAGACGGGGGCCTTCTGTCCCCAAAACCATCCCGAAGGGGCCCCCGGGAAAGGAGGGAGAGGAGGTTCTCCCTCCCCCCCCAAAAAAAAAGAAAAAAAATGGGGGAAAAGGGCATTTCCCAAAACCCCCAAAAAAGGGTAATCTTCGCGTCGCCATTAAAATAAACTGTGAAGTTTTATATCTAAAGTAAATGACCTTAAATTATTACCTGTCCTATGCTCTCGTATTATGTTTCCCAAGAAACGCACTTAGCAACCTCGTCTCGACGGGGTCGTTCGCTGGGGAAACTCCATTTATGTGGGAAGGATCGTGAGGGTAGGGGGGGGTGGAGTCGAGGTCATCCACCAAGCCCCCCCTTTAACAGAAGTACTATTGATTCTATTTTGGAAATTTGTCGCATGCAAAGAAAAAATTAATGGCCGATCGGCATATTTTTCATTTTATTGTCCCCTGATGCGTGATAGCCTATGATAGCTTTTTGCTTTCGGGAAACGTCTGCCAAAAAATAAAGAATTTTAGCTGTTTTTAATGCTCATCATACGTTAGGGGTTCCCTGTAGGTGGATGGTAGAGGTGAGAAAGTAGTTAAGTTGATTATGAGTAAATTTAATCCTGAATTGGTAACCGACCGGGTGGACGATAAAACCGGGAAATTTTAGCTTTATTGACTTATCACTGGGCTTTTCATCAAAAGCCCAAGTGCCTGTGGCCAACCATTGACGACTCGTTGGGGAAGCGTCATCTTCCCATTTGATTAAAAATTCATGCGACACAGTAAAAGAAATTTAGCGCCAAATTTTAAATAAAACGAGCAACTGGGTCGCTTTCAAAGAGCGTCAAGCCGAATTTTGGAGAAAACCCTTTATGATAAAATAAACAATATTCAGAATTTGATTATAGAAGCCATTGCCATCCATTCCCAAAACTTCGACAGTAGCGTTAGCATAGAGTTCCATGGTGGACACCAAATTGGCCCCAGGGCACTGTGCCGACGCAAATTTAAAGCTTTTCAAAAAAAACACACTAATAGAACTTTTTTCAATTTCAAAATGCAAGAGCTAGGGGTCGTAAATAATAAGACAAGAAAAAAAACCCCCCCGGGCTTTGTCTCTAAAATAAATAGAAAAACAAAAATCAGAGGTTTGGTCCCCCATTAATAAAAAAAAACTTTTAAAAATTAAAATCTCACTGAGGGGCACTAATTTCGATTCCCCTTTAGACATTTCAATGCACTCGCCAGGCATTATCTCATAAAGCGCTCCTAATTACCATCCTACCTTTCCGACCATCAAAGAAGAGGCTGAGCTGCAACCCAAATTTCCTTTTCCACAGAGATGCTTTATTACAAAAAAGTCTTACAATGGTAGCTTGGGCCGAGCCCTAAAGCCTGTAGGGAACCCCCAGGCCCCCATGAGATTCGATTGAGATGAGAAGCTCTTAACATATGACATGATTAAGTTTCTAGAAGTTACAATGAAATTTGGGAAAAGCCACACTTTTCCAAACTCATGCACTTCGCCCCATCATTCCCATATTGAAGGAGGGTTAATCCCAGACTTGCCATCTCCCACCGCCCAATTTCCCCGGGTCTGGGAAAGAATTGTAACAAGGCTATTGCATTTTTTTAAAATTAGTAATTTACTAGTTGACGAGCAGTGCGGCTTCCGCAAGGGGCGCCAAACCTCGGTCGCTGTAAAACTGGACGTCTTTCAAGGGCCTTGCCAAAAAAAGTTTTTTTTATTTCATATTTTTTTATTAAAAAAGCCCACGACATGCATGGCGATATGGCCTCTTAGAAAACTTTATGCTTTTGGATTACGTGGGAACTTGCCTTGTTTTTTTTCAAGATTTTTTTCTGACAGAACTTTTGCTTTAAAATTTTTTTCCGACAAAGTCACTTTTTGGACAAATTTTGGGCCAGGAAAGGGAAAGGAAATGTCTTGTCACCAAAATTATTTCTATGTAGATTAAAGACACTTTCCAACCCTCCTCGGAACTTAAATATCCTGACGCTGATGATTGTGATTTGGCATTCCACAATAATGCAGAAATTTTCAGCAAATCGCTCCAATTGGCACTGGATATATTATAACTGGGGCCTCCAGGGGGTTTTTTAATTTTTCCCCTAGAAAGAGTATTGGGATATTTTTTTTTTTACATAGGAGGGAAACCAAAAAAAGGGAAACCCTTTGACACCACCCAATACCTATTCAAAAAATTCTGAAAATTTTTTGGTCATTTTTTTATAGTAGACTAAATTGGAAAGCCACATTGGTCTTAAAAAAAAAAATGTCAAGAGCACTAAATTTATTAAAATATATTTCTGGTAATAAATGGGGAGCCATAGACAGTCTTTGCTAAGGTATAAAAGCCCTGATTTGGGCTAAAGTAGATTATGGGGCAACGTGTTGGTTCGGGATCGAGAACAAGTTTGAAAGGGTTTTGGGTGCTGGCAAATGCTTGTTTTCGTGTGTGTCTTGGGGCCTTGAAATGCACTCGGACGAGCGTTTGAGGGAAGTCGGAGTACCTCCCCCCCCGACTAGACGCGCCAGTTTTGCCCTGAAAAATGGCAAAGGGCTAGAGACCCAGCCACCCCAAGGAATAGGCAAGGCCTTTTGCCCCGGGCTCCGCCCCGTCGGAAAAACGTTAGATTTTTCCCACCATCGTACCCGGTTCGTCAAAAATTGCGCCCTGGGGAAAATCCCAATTTTTTTCCCTCAGGAACTTGGGTTTACGTAGGCCATGGCCCCGGGGGTGGGGGATGCCAGAGGTTTTAGAGGATCCTTATTAAAAATCCCCTTTTATTTATTATCCAACGGCTCCAAGACAAAGCGTGTGTGGGTGCGGGGAGGTCGCTGAATGTGAACTAAAGTTCAGACTGCCGAAACTACCGATCTTTCTTGCTACTTCTTGCCCTTGATAAAGATTGATTTTGCACTATCGCGACCCACGATAGAATATATTTTTTTAATTCATTAAGTTTAAAATTAAGCCATTATATCATTAGAAACCACCAAAAAAAGAAAATTTTGGGGAATATCTTTGTAACTAAATGGTGCCAACAAAACAAACAAACTAATTGGGTCAGGGCCATCTGGTATCCATGGCAAGAGCAGGCTGCAAATTGCCGGGTCAATGGGATCTTGACCCTTTGCATGTCCTACAGATCTCAGGTGTTTTGTGTTCTTATAAAAACAAAATACATCCCGTAGCAAAGTAGTGGACCGCCTCCAACTCACCAACAAAAACAAAACCACAATAGAACTGGGGATACACCCAGGGAAATAGAAGGGAGAGGGCTGTTGGGTCGACTCAGGGTAATGCCACTAAAAAAACAAACCCCCCACTCCCCCACTTAAAAAAGATTCCCCCCACAAGTCACCCCTGGAACATTTGCCTTATCTTCACCACATATTTATAGTCGCAACAAAAACATAATACAAAAAGGGAAAAAAAAAAAATTATTTCCAACAAAAAAATAAAGATTTTAATACCAAAAATTATCAGATGAGAAAAAAACATCAGTAAAGTAATCACTTTTTTTTGGAGACAAACTTTTTGACCTTTAAAAGTTGTAGAAAAATAGGATCCCTTTGGTTAATAACCTTTGGGCCCCTGCCCCTGGGGGATAGCCCAAAAAATCCAACAAGAAAGAAAGAAAGAAAAAACCACGGACATTTATTGAGCTTGGTCCCTTTTTTTAAAGATGCACTTTCCTATTGTGCAAGTTTTTGTTCGGAAATTTTCTATTTTTCTACGGCCTTAATGGGCCCAATGTTGTGCTGAATGCTTGCGTTTGTGCTTGTTTTTCCGCTTAGGGGAAAAAGTTATCTAGCGCACGGAAGGGAAGGCTTGAGAAAAAACTAGTCTTTATCAAAACAATTATCCCCTGAAAAAATCTTGAAAATGCTTATAATAAAAAGCAACACATCTGGTGTTCCCAACGGTCCCCATCCAAGTACTCACCAGACCCCAAAGTTGTTTCAGTTTGCTGATCGGCCGACAAGCCCTGTTTCATCGTGGTTTTTCGTTGTCGTACAACTTAAAACATTACCAGCTTTACGTCAGTGATCACAGATTTTTCATACATAATATAATTTATCTTTTGTTGTTGCATCAAACTTCATTAAAATGGCATTCCAGTCTAATCACTCGGATCTGCTCCACAGTGCATCAATCATCACTGTTGGAGTACAGACAATTGTCACCACTTTAAAGCACCTGTCGTGAGCCCATTTACTCATTTTTGAGCTGTGCAACTATGTAAAAGAAAATGCACGATATACAAGTAATATATTAGATATTGAGTAAAATGATCTTGAATACGGTTATAAATCTGTGTTCACATGCAATCATATTTCGGGCACTTCTTGCTGTTATCGTATTGTTTTATGTTGGTATTATCAGTCTTCAAAATATCAGTATTCGTAAAATGGTTATTACTAGTAATTTTATCATCATTATCACCATCATTTATCAATCCTTTTAGAATGTTATAACTAATATCAACATCATCATTGCTTACTCTTTACATACCATTTGCAAATTTCAATGCCATGGCATCAGAGTCACATCAATGAGATTCATACTAACATCAACCAGTCCAACACTTAGGGAGTAAATCCAATAATGGTTAATGATTTACCAAATTCTGCTAGACTTCTATCACTCTTTTGTGCCATAATACTCTATAAAGAATTAATGGTTTGCAACTATTACTCAAACACTTGGGGAAAGGCAAAAAGACATTTTTACATTATATATATATACAAACAAATATACTTTTGTATAACAATCCAATTAATGAAACTACAGCCGCGACTTTTTAAAAATTTTATTTGCTGTCCTGGATATTGATATTATCTTTATTTCTATCATTTTTTCCACTGTTCTTTTGCAGATATCAGTACTTGTATTTTTACTATTATATTCATGCGATTACTACTAAATTCGTTCTATCCTTCTCCCTCTTTGCAACGGTAAATTTGCTTTTACTGTTTTGCTGTTGACTGAAGCATAATTTTCATTGAGTTCTTTAGGCAAATATGTATGGCTTATATAGCATATATAATAAAATGCCAAAAGTATTCGAATGTATGGGTGACATAAAATAACTATCTACACTGTTGACTTTTTCTCCCTTTTGTTGGAAATTTCTTTACTCTCCATGCAGTACCACATGATCACTAAGGCAAGCAAATCTAATTTAGGGTCACTATTCATTTATGCAAACTGGAACATGCGATGATTACTCATGATGATTCTCTTTTCCGTAAATAAATCTCAGTCATGCTTCTAGAGATATATGATAAAGATCAACTAATCACAGGAATGGTGATTTGGGATTCAAATCCTGTTTGCAATTGTAACTTTAACAATTCTCTAGTCATATTTTTCTCTTTTCATCACCGATTCCTACATAATAAGCGATATAAAACAAATTTCTAATCAGTGTTGCCAACGTAGGTCCAGAATTTTCACTGTGACCTGAGTTTCTGTGTTTGTTAATAGAAATCCATAAATCTAGTATTTTTTACCTCAATTAATCTAGTATGTATTTTTTTTTACTAAGTATGTTGACCATCAACTCGTAACACAGACACGTCTATTAGCACGGTGCATTCGTTCAGTGCATCAGTCGCATCCTAGCTGTTTTTCTACTAGAGCCCTTTCGCATAGCCACTCTTAACTTGCTCACACACGAGGGAAAATAACTTCTGAGGATAAGGAACCCATTGTGGATGGAGAGTCGAGAATACTCCGCCACGAAAAAAAGGCTAAACCACTGTAAAAACAAATGTTCTTATTTGTATGATCTTAACTACATATAAGAGGGCCTAAATGACTTCTTTATGCGGTTAGTATTATCATTTTACCAAGAGACAGTGATATTACCATAATTGCTATATTTCATTTTGTCGAAATATTAATTCACTAATCATCGTTACTGCTCGGGTAATCATTATCAACAATGATACTACATTTTGTTCGAATTATGATCAATAATATTATTACCAGTATCTTTGATATGATGCTAATTATGATTTATATTTACATTTAAGTATCGTTATTACCATTATCATGACAACAACGACTATGTTAATGACAGTAATTATCATAATCTAATAACAATAACGATGATGAGAATAATATATTGAAAATGCTAGTAATAATCATAACGAAACAAATAAAAAAAAAGATAATAACAAGAACAATAGCGGCAAAAATGTTTTATGAAAGCACTCAAAATTTAAGATTCAATAATAATCGGTATTTTTGCTTATGGTTAGCTATATCGTTTATCTCTGTGCAAGAGATGCAGTAGAATGAGTACACATTAAAAATCATATAAAATATCATATTACTCAATTTCTTATCATTACTTCTACATCTTGTATTCTTTACAAAGTTGCACAGCCCAATAATTAGTAAAAGCTTACAGCAGGTGCAAAAAACTGGTGACAATAATTAGAATTGCCAATACTCCCGATAGTAGTCGATTGTGACTGATGTTTACATTATGGAAAAGATCTCAATGTTATGATTGGAATGTCATTGTCATGAAGTTTGATGCAAAACTAAAATATACATTATATTAGGATGTATAAAAATGACGAGCACGACAGAAAAGTGGCTAACGTTTATCAATACTTTGCCAACGATCATACCACGTTGAAAGCACCGCTTCTCGTCCGATCAGCGAAGTTAAGCAACGTTGGGTCTGGTCAGTACTTGGATGGGTGACCGCCTGGGAACACCAGATGCTGTTGGCATTTTATTACATATGTTAAGTATGTTTGGCACTACTCGGATGGGTGACCACTTGAAACACAAATGTTATCTTCATTTTACTATTTTTCAAGAACGCTCTTTAACTTCTTCATTTTCTTGTACTAGTATGTTATATGTCACCCCAAGCGGCGGTTTACAGAGGCCATCTTAGTTCTGATTAATTAACTCATGGTAGGGCGGGTCATTTATAGAAAACAGATTCTTATTTTTATCATGGTAGGACGGGTGAATTATATAAAATAGATTTATTTCTTTTTTCGGATGGGTGTAGAAAACAATACATCATATTTACGGGATAATCACTATGAGAAACACACAGTATAACGCTGTCTAATATCCGAGCAAGATAAAACAGATTTAGAAACTATATGAAAATATTCAAAAAAGAAAAAAAAGAAAAGAAAAGAAAAAAAAAAAAAAACATGCACAACAGGAAACTACATATTAAGATAAGTGAAACAGCTCGAAAACATGTCAACGACCTTGTAACGTAATAATTTACTCTTCATCCCTATCGGCAACTGGTTTAGCTATAATTATCATGATCATAGATATCTTAATTATTTGTATCATTAAGATATTTTTGGTCACAATGCTATTGTTTTTTCTAATTATTGGTTTACTAATTCTCATTAGTAGTAGGATTACAGTCATAACCAGTATTATCAACAACACTTTTATTATAACTTTTTAAAAATTATCATTAATATTGTCAGTACCATAACAATAATGCTTTTGAAAGCAAAAATTATCACATGTTTAAAGACTGATTAATGATAGTGATAATGACAAAATTACTAGGAAGAAGAATTATACAAATACAATTACAAATATTGATAATACCAACAAAAGAAGAGACACAGTAATAGCAAGAAGTTATATGAAAGCACTCAAGATTCAATAATAATCTGAATTTCTGTTTATTATTATCTATAATATTTAACTTTTCCTACTAACAGTAACGATGTGAGAGTTAGGGATGCGTGTGTACACAAATTTATTTATTCAATATATTATGTATTACTTGTGTACCCTGCATTCTTTACAGAATTGCACAAAAAAAAAGGAAGAAGCTTACTAAAGGTGCTTAAAAGTTGTGACAATTGAGTTCAAATTGCCTATACTCCAATAGTGGTGATTAATGCATTGATGACTAGAATGTCATTGTAATGATGTTTGATGCAAAAACAAAGGATACATTATATTAATATTCATTAGAAATGAGTATTGATTAAAGCTGGTTAATGTTAAAACACCACACGCCAACGATCATACCACGTTGAAAGCACCGCTTCTCGTCCGATCAGCGAAGTTAAGCAACGTTGGGTCTGGTCAGTACTTTGATGGGTGACCGCCTGGGAACACCAGATGCTGTTGGCACTTTATTATATAAACTAAATATGCTAAGCATTTCATTACTATTTTAGCAACTCTTCTTACATTTATATAAACAAATCAATTGAAATTATACTTCAGTCCATGGAAATAGAGTAAAAATCATCGCCGTCGGAGCGAAGAAAACGAATAGAACTCATAGATGTAACAAAAGCAAATGCAATTCTCCATTCTAAACATTTTATTAAGTTTCTGATACTAATATATATATATAATATATATATCACAATTAAATTTTAGCAATATATTTGGCATCAGGTTTGAAGATTTGGTTCTGTAGATCGTTTGATTTTCAGAAAACACATTTATTTCACTTTCGTTAGATGAATGTTGAAATCAATGTATTATATTTACTGGATAACAGTCACAAAGAGAAGCACACAGCACAACATTCTCGTATCTCCGCGCCAGACAAAGCAGATCTAGAAACTGCATATGATAATTTTCTAAACAAAAACTTACACAATAGGAAACTACATATTTAGGACCAGCGTGCACAAAGAAAGAGCTGACCTAGTTAGAATTGCCTGTACTCCGCCAGTGACGATTGTTACATTGATGGCTTGAACGTCATTGTAATGAAGTTTGATGCAAAAACAAAAGACGCATTGTTTTTATGAAAAGTCAATGAACACTGAAATAAAACTGGTTAATGTTAAATATATAATCGCCATCGATCATACCACGTTGAAAGCACCGCTTCTCGTCCGATCAGCGAAATTAAGCAACGTTGGATCTGGTCAGTACATGGATGGGTGACCGCCTGGGAACACCAGATGCTGTTGGTATTTTATTGTATATCAATTATTGTATATTATTTCAATACAATTTATAGCAACTCTTCTTATATTTGTATAGAGAAATCAATTGATATTTTACTTCAGTCAATAGCAAATAGTGAAAAGTTATCGAAAAGAGGGAGAAGGATAAACAGAAAATTGATAGTATGAATCATAGAGGTAACTAAAGTAAATGCAATTCTATTTTAATAAATTTCTCATAATAAAGACATTTTGTTTTAGAAAGACAAAAAAATGAAGCTGTAACAAGTATATTAGGTGTATTAGTAACAATTATATTAGTAATGATATATACAAAAGAACAATAAGAATATGATCGTAATAAAGATAGTCTAAAAAAAAGAGCTTTGGTTCGGTCTTCCAGGGCCGAAAAAAATTAAAAAATGACTGAGTCGTCTGCGTATAATCTTATGAAATGAAAACTGAAATGTATGTCCACTGCCATAAATATACAAACTGCTAATTCATTCGCCAACGATAGTACGCATTTGGTTGGAAATACCACACGCTTCATTTTCGGTAGAAAATCAATAAATTATATTCAAGGTTAACAAGCACAAACACAAGCATACAACACAACACTAGGGCCAGTCTCCGCGCTAGATAGATATAAAGAATTATATATGAAAATATTCCAAACAAAAATTGCACAACACGAAATTGCACAGTAAGGTAGTGACAGATAGAAAGCTCGAAAAATGTCTATATGGAGGAACAACAATCTTCCCTATTTCTAATTGGTTTTCTCATAATTATCATTATGGTTATCATTACCGTAATTACTGATGTCATTAAGCTGGCCATTATCACGATTATTAAGTATTTTCATGTTAATTTTAATCTAATTAATAATTTACTGATTAACGACATTTTTGGTAGGATTACAATTTCTAATTTTCTTAAAGAAATTATCATCCATAATATAACCAGTATCATTGACATGGTCAACAGACAGATAAAGCAAATGTAGATATTGTAAATGAAAATATTCTATGCAAAAACTTCCACAATAGGAAACTACATAATAAGAGAAGTGACAGATATAAAGCTAATAAACATGTCCACGACACTGAGGCACAATAATCTACGTCTTCCCCATCCGTGATTGGTTTTGTTATAGTTATCATTAAGATCATCGTTATCGTAATTACTGATATGATTAAGAAGGCCATGATAACCATTATTACATTTTGCTTCCCATGATCACTATCACTAGTTTTATCTATTTATTTATTTACTAATTATCATTACTAATGGTAGGATTACAATTATGATTATTATCAGTATTGCTTTATAACTTATCATCAATAATATTATCACCAGTATCTCCGATATCATTATGATTTACATTCATCATTTTAGTTAAGAGATGGGCAGTATCGTGATACATATATCGATCGATGCTTTTGTATTGGTACCTGTATCCCTTTAGCGATTCAATATCTGCATCGTTTTATCGGTATCGCTTGGGTGTTTTTCTCAAAATGTAACGAAAAAATGGTACATCGATACATTTACATGGCAATTTTTTAAAAGACCGATTCTTTGTATTATTATATATATATATATATATATATATATATATATATATATATATATATATACATATATACATATATATACATATATACATATATATATATATATGTATATATATATATACATATACAGCTTTGCATTGTTCACATCTATTTTGTCATGAAATGGCAATCAAAGGCATTGCCCTTCAAAATACCCATAATGTTGCCCCCAAAAAAACCTGCATATAGCTTGACAGATTACTAAAAATAATTTGTTAATGCTAGTATGAATACTACCATGATAATGAACTGAAATTTTCTGTATTTCAATATTTTAACTCGTTTACGAAATACATATATATATCCTCGAACAAGTTATATGTAAAATTTCCAATGGGCTGGTTGTACA
Source organism: Penaeus monodon (assembly GCF_015228065.2). NCBI lineage: Eukaryota > Metazoa > Arthropoda > Malacostraca > Decapoda > Penaeidae > Penaeus > Penaeus monodon. Next base: position 21,505 of record NW_023654853.1, read on the forward strand.
AATTAACCAAATATATAGAAGTAAAGAGATGACTAGGTTAGCCTCGCCGACCCGTGAGTTCGCTCATGCGAAGCGAGTGACTGCCGTGCCAGGGCAGCGCGAACCACCGATGGCGCGGGGCCTCCCTTACCGACCTTTGTCCTCCTTTCCTCCTCCTGTAAGCTATGCCCCCAACTTTTACCCCGCATGTTAGGTTAACCCCCAACTCTTTTCTCTCTTACTAAATCATCTTTTCGATCCCACCCTTATCCTTCCCCTCTCCCATCTTGTTTCCTCCCCGTTAACGGGTCTTTTCTTTTAACTTTACTTACTTACTAACTAGACTAGGTGGACAAGTGGATCTAATACACTTTTCGGTAAAAATTAAAGGTTATAAGGGGGATAGCGCGAACGGAGTCCCCCGCTTACAAAAATTGCGCACTCGAGTTAACCACATTTGGGTTAATCGCAAGGGTCAGCGACACCGGAGTGCAATGATGAGCCTCGCCTTAGGAGAACCGCCTTCGTGATCACGGTATCTCCTGTGCCAGGTAAGTATGCTAAAACTACCCACCCGCCGACCCACCATCGCTCACACTCAGAACCTCACACCATCTACAATACTTTATACAGATAACAAATTTACCTTTGCTTTTCTAAAGAAACTCCAAGTGAATGACACAATTACATTTCAAAACTAAGTTTAGAAACAAAAACGTTCACATGCAAGGCATTATATGTGAAACTATCCTGTACATATCGTAAGGTGAATAAGAAGCTCCTCGCGCAATTAATTATATCATTCTATACGACATTTACCAAGTCCGTGTTTTTTTCAATGTTCGTACGCATACTGATGTGTGCGTACACACACACACATATACACATATATCCATAAATACCGATGGATATACATGTTCACATAAATGTAATATTCAGACGATTTAAATGTACACGCGGATATATGCTATTCAGATCTTAATTATATTTATACGTAACACTAATATCACTCTGGAAGGTATAGTCTAATTTAGACTATAACTTTAATTTTAGATATATTTACCAATTTTCTGAAATATGGGCAAGTGCTAGGGGCCTGCTTCAACTTAGCCGCGGATCAGCCCGGTATTCCAGTACCTGCGGGATTGGTCCACTCCCTCCAGGGAAAATATTCCAATTTATTAAATCAAATTATTAACATTTGCAGGATACCAACGTCCCCTCTGTAAATAGGAGTAGGTGACGCTTTACGGCATTCCTACACTGTTGTCGGAAATCGACAAAGTAATACAGTAATTCCAAAACTGATCCATTCCCTCCAACGGGGATTTGTATAAACTGTTTGGGTTTCCATTTATGTCTGTTGCGTTATTTCTGTCAAAAATGAATAGTGTCAAACTGGGTCCCTACTACATCCGGATTAATCTACTCATAATCAAAATATAAACTAATTCATCATATGAACTTAGTGCCACAGGTATATTATCTATAATATTACTATCATATCAAATTATGTGTCTGTAAATAAAAAATCTTTTTCTACTCTGTGCCACCTTGACTTCATCATCTACAGTGCATATCAAGTGCAAGATAGAAACACATTTTAAAACATTTTTATAAAGAAATGCAAATACAAGGGCTTGAACCACTCTGTCCACAGAACACCAGAACCATAATCTACAATAGCTTTCATAGAATGTACATTGGTAATTGTTTCATTCTCTTTGAAGAGGATATGAACTAATTGAAAAATTTATATGCTTTCTCAATATTTGACATTAGCTACTCTCTAAATAGCTGATATCAAAAAGGCTTCCACAAAAGAGTGACGCTTTCCAGATTTGCTTCCTCGTTGCCGATCGGTGAAATAATGCAATTCAATTTAGACAATATGTAAACATATTTTGGAGTAACCCACCCCCCCTAAAACACATGATATTAAACGGATTTCTGAGAACTGGAGATTTACTAGGGTCTTCCTTTACCTCCGCCATGGATCGGAGGTATTGCAGTACCTCAATGGTTGATCTACAGTACTGTCTCTAGGAGCATATTAACATGAAATTTATGAAAGAGTTGATATTGTAAAATCAAAAATGTTAGTATCACCTGAAATTTGGAGTGTGTGAAAGACCTTCCCACTCCGTGAGACATCTAAGCCTCCACAAACCTTCAAGTGCATAAGATGAAGTAATGTAGTAATGGATTTTTTAAACAGAAATAGAAATACCCTCCATTACGAAGACTCAAACACTGCGTATTACTCAGAGAACCAAACCACTAGATCACAAGATCCACTAAACAGAATAGTCAAGCTTGATATGCTATGATTGTCACATCATGTTCAACATTGAACATTTGACAAGTTTACGATTTTATATTACTTTGCCTGGATTGGCAGTTTATTAGTATTCCATACTTTTTTGTAATGTTCTATTAATCTGTTTACACATTATTATCGTCTACTTCCAGGACGCATGGTATATATATTCGTGTCCGTTGTTAAGCACGATTTCCGACTCATCCAGACTTTCCCGTTATTGCTGCTACCGAGTCACATATTTACATGAAGTAAAAGGGGTTACAGAACTCAAGGAGGTAATTAATAACTGCAATAGTAATACAACAATAACACTGGTAGTGACAATGGTAATACTGATAACAATGGCATCAAGAGTAGACAAAACATTTAACAGAAATTTGGCTTAAACACTCAAGTCAGTTCTTGGATTTTGAAATCCACGATGCAGAAAGCTTACACCTTTTTATAATAAGAGTTTTTCCTCCTTTTCAGGAGTTGTCAAAAGTTCAAGAACACTTCTTGTGGATTGATGTTCAACCACTCAGCTTGTGTGATCCTCCTCTCAACATCGGTAAACCGAGTCAGAACGGTCATCAAATCTCTCAAGCACAACACTTGAGAGCCGCTTCCCGCTCAGAGGATTACACTAACAGTCCTCATCGTGGTTGAACATATTCCGAGAATCTCGGCGAGAAACCCGGCAATCGCACTATAGAAGTGATCCTATAAAGTATGATCATACTTTCATAATCTACACTCATTCACACACTACATTTTACTGAGGTCTTTGTTCTAATACAACGGGCTTTTACGTTTCGTATGTTGATGTATATATGATGTAATATGTGGACGTAGTTTGCCCATTTAAAAATAATTACATAATCTACACCTATTTGATCAAATGGTATACAGTAAAGTATTGTGGGAAACTTAATGCATACACTATACATAGTTTAAAACAAGACATGCATATCAAATAACGTGGCACGGGGACTAAACTAAACTATATGAATACTGAATGCGTTATTCATATTGTCTATTCCACTGTATCTCCAATGAAATTCATTTGCACATTTCTAGGTACTACAAGATAATCTAATACGAGAATTAAAAGGGTCGTGTATCTTCAAAACCGTTATTTCGATGATTGATGATTTAAGGGGAAAAATATTCCTCGTCATAAGCGATCTTTCAATTTCTTTTGTTAAGTTCAGTTATGTTCAAACTACCTGGCTTATATATTTGGTTAACGTAAATATCATAACACATTTACTTTTATGCGTGCTAATCCTTATTAAGTAAAATAATAGCGTTTATTTCAAGATACGTCTTTCTTGCCCTTATACACATCGCTCTACGAATCCTCAGTCTACCTTTGTTGGTCAATTCGGTTACCATTTATTTGTAACTCTGGTTTCCCTTCAAAACGCATAAATCTTTCGCCTTTTACTAAAGATTTCCGTGGAGGGGAACAACTCAATGAGTCTTACTCAATTTTTTCTATAGCCCACTTCGGTGGGTTCAAACTCAACTTGAACATAAATATATAATGATTAAATAAAAAATATTCTTATAGTAAGGGGAATGTCTTGATATATATTCAATTATTTTTGGTTAATAGGATTTAACCCTTCCATCCTCGGCTAAAACATGAATTGCTTTTCCATTTATATAAGTTATACATCATTTCCCATCAAAAACGCCAACATTTGGTGTTCGACGCTAAATCACTTAACGTTACTATATTTTTACACAATTCTCATCTAAGCTTACACTTCATCCTAATTTTCATTTACTTGGTGGTGAAAAGGATTATCTTTATATAGAAATAAAATAAAGTGTAACATTAGCTATGGCTTCAAATTGATTATGTGTGCGAGTATGTGAGCGCGCGCGTGCGTGTGTATGTGTGCCTGTGCGTGTGCGTGTGTATGTGTACATACAATAACACGTTAGTGATCTACCTAATATATATACATTTCTGATCTACTCTGAGATAACTCCCACCATATATTATGTGTGTGTGAACATACACATTTCATTAATCAAATATATGATAATGATAGCATAATCCACCGCGAGAAAACCGTTCATCCGTAACGTTAAAAGCATAGGAAACGAATGACAACCAAAGTGTACTACACACATGTCCACCTTACTTATATAGCGGGAACTGCGTATGGGAAATCGTAATTTGTAATTAAAAATAACTGTTATTTTTGTGTTCAGAATATTTTTGATGAAATAAAATCCCTTAAGTGAAGAAAAACATGCACAATTAGATTAATATGCCAAATGTTGCTACTGAAGCTAGTCTCATAAAAGTAAACAACATTTAACTCAATGTCGCCAGGAAAATAGTGACCTATTTTATTATTATTATTATTATTATTATTATTATTATTATTATTATTATTATTATTATTATTGCTCTGTAAGTTTGCCACAAAAAAAAACAAAATAATTTCTTTTTTTACAAATTAACCCGAATTTTCATAGCAAAACAAAACCCTTCCCCCCAATTCAAAAGGGAAAAAAATTTTAAATAGGTACGGGGCCCAAAAGGGGTTTTACAAAAACCCCTTTTTTTGGCTAACCACTTACCCGGGAAAAAAATTTAATTAAAATTAAATAATAAAAATAAAATAAAATAAAATAACAAAAAATAAAATAGGTCACATTTTTCCCGGGCGACTTTTGAGTTAATGTTTTATTTTATGAGACAGCTTCAGTAGAACTTTTTGGCATTTAATCTAATTGGCAGTTTTTTTCACTTAAGGGTTTTTTTTCATAAAAAATATTCAAAACACAAAAATAACATTTATTTTTAATTACAAATTACGATTTCCCATCGCAGTTCCCGTATTAGTAAGGTGGACTTGTGTAGTACATTTTGGGTTTCATTCTTTTTCCATGTTTTAACGTTAGGGATGAAGGGTTTTTTCCCCGGTGGTTATGCTACATTATCATATTTTTGATTAATGAAATGGTATTTCACCCCACATAAATTGGTGGGAGTTATCTCAGAGTAGATCAGAAATGTAAAATATATAGTAAAACCAACGGTTTTTGTAAAAAAACCCCAACCCCCACACCGGCCCAAAAAAACCCCCCGGGGCACAGGCACACATCACACGCACGCGCGCCCCCTCACAACTCGCACACATAATCAATTGAAGCCATAGTAATTTTCATTTTATTTTTTTCTTATAAAGAAATCCTTTTCCCCCACCAAGTAAATGAAAATTAGGATGAGGAAAGCTTAGAGGAAATTGGAAAAAAATATAGTAACTTTAGTGTTTTAGCTTTCAAAACCCCCAAATGTTGGCTTTTTTTGATGGGAAATGTGTATAATTTTTAAAAAATGGAAAAAAAAATTTCATGTTTTAGCCGAGGAAAAGGGGTTTAAATCCAAAAAAAATTTAAAACCAAAAAAAAATTTGAATATATATCAAACATCCCCTTACTATAAAAATTTTTTTTATTAATCATTATATTTTTGTTAATTTGATTTTTAAACCCACCGAAGTGGGCTATAAAAAATTGGTAAGATCATTGAGTTGTTCCCCCACGGAAATCTTTAGTAAAAGGCGAAAGATTTAGCTTTTTTAAAGGGGAAACCAGATTTAAAATAAAGGGAAACCAAATTGACCAACAAAGGGGTAGATGAGGATTTTTAGGCGTGTGTATAAGGCAAGAAAGAGTTTTCTTGAAAAAACGCTTTTATTTTACTTAATAAGGATTAGCACGCATAAAAAAAAGGTTTTTTGATATTTCGTTAACCCAAAATAAAAACCAGTAGTTTGAACAAACTGAACTTAAAAAAAGAAATTGAAAGATCGTTATGACGAGGAATTTTTTTCCCCAAAATCTCAACATCGAAATAACGGTTTGAAGATCACACCCTTTTAATTTGTTTTAGATTATCTTGTAGTACCTAGAAATGTGCAAATAAAATTTCATTGGAGATACAGTGGAATAGACAAATGAATAACGTTCAGTTTTCATATAGTTTTTTTAGTCCCTGACTTTTTTGATTGCAGTTTTTGTTTTAAACTTGTATAGTGTATGCTTTAAGTTCCCACATACTTTAGTAACCATTTGATAAATAGGTGTAGATTATGTAATTTTTTAAATGGGCAAACTACGTCCACCCCTATTACACAAAAATACTCAACAACGAAACGTAAAAACCCGTTTTATTAGAACAAAAACCTCAGTAAAATGTAGTGGTAATGAATGTAGATTATGAAAAATGATCATACTTTTTAGGATACTTCTATATGCGATTGCCGGGTTTTTTTCGCCGAGATTCCGGAATATGTTCAACCCCGATGAGGACTGTTAGTGTAACCTCTGAGCGGGAAGCGGCTCTCAAGGTTGGCTTTAAGATTTGATGACCGTTTTGGGTCGGTTTTTCCGATGTTGAGAGGAGATCACACAAGTGAGTGGTTGAACATCAACCCCCCCAAAAAGTGTTCTTGAACTTTTTACAACTCCTGAAAAGGAGGAAAAAAAACTTATTATAAAAAGGTGTAAGCTTTCTGCATCGTGGATTTCAAAAACCAAGAACTGATATGTTTTAAACCAAATTCGTTAAATGTTTTGCTACTCTTTTCCATTGTTTTTCAGTATTCCATTGTCATACCAGTGTTTTTTGTTGTATTACTAGGGAGTTATTAATTACCCCTTGAGTTCTGTAACCCCCTTTTACTTCATGTAAATATGTGTCGGTAGCAGCATAAAGGGAAAATCTGGATGATCGGAAAAACGGCTTAAAACGGACACGAATAATATACCATGGTCCTGGAAGTAGACGATAAAATGTGTAAACAGATTAATAGAACATTAAAAATATTGAATACTAAAAACTGCCAAACCCGGCAAAAATAATATAAAACGTAAACTTGTCAAATGTTTAATGTTGAACATGATTGACAAATATGCATCAAGCTTGACTTCTGTTTTGTGGATCTTTTTGATCTAGTGGTTTGGTTCTCTGAGTAAACCAGGTTTGAGTCTTCTAATGGGGGTATTTCTATTCTTTTAAAAAAAACCCTTTTACATTTTTCTCTTATGCACTTGAAGGTTTTGGGGGCTTGATGTTTTCAGAGTGGGGAAAGGCTTTTACACACTCCAAATTTTAGGTGTACTAACATTTTTGATTTTTAAAAATAACTTTTCAAAATTTCATGTTAATATGTCCCCAGAGACAGTACTGTAGATAACCATTGAGGGACTGCAATACCCCGATCCAGGCGGAGGTAAAGGAAGACCCCAGTAATCTCCAGTTCTCAGAAATCCTTTAAATTTGTTTTAGGGGGGGGGGGGTTTTTCCAAAATGGTTACATATTTTTAAATTTAAATTGATTATTTCACGATCGGAACGAGGGAAAACAAATCTGGAAAGCGTCACTCTTTTGTGGAACCTTTTTGATATAGCTATTTAAAAGTAGCTAATTCAAAATTTTAGAAGCATATAAATTTTTTAAATTTGTTCATATCCTCTTCAAAGAGAAAGAAACAAACCAAGACATTCTATGAAAGCTATTGTAGATTAGGTTTGGTGTTTGGGGAAGAGTGGTTCAAGCCCTTTTTATTTGCATTTTTTATAAAAAATGTTTTAAAATGGTTTCTACTTTCACTTTATTGCACGTAATTTGGGGGTCAAGGTGGGACAGATAGAAAAAATTTTTTTTTTTACGACACATAATTATAGATAGTAATATTAAGATAATATACCCGTGGCACTAAGTTATATGAGAATTGTTTTTATTTTTATTTTGAGTAGATTTAAACCCGGGTTAGTAGGGACCCCGTTTGACACTATTATTTTTGACAGAAATTTAAAGCCAAAAGACTAAATGGAAACCCAAAAAAAGTTTATACAAATCCCGTTGGGGGGGAATAAACAGTTTTGGAATTACTGTATTACTTTTTCGATTT
>NW_023654855.1:0-4439 GCF_015228065.2 Penaeus monodon
CCCCTTTTTTCCTTTTTCCCCTCTTCACTTTTGCCTTTCTGTCACTGATCTTTTTCCTCTCTCTATTCCCTCTTCTTATCCATCTCGTTTTCCTTCTTCTTTTCTCATTTTTTTTCCTTCTTCACCTCTCCTCTTCTCTTTTTATCACTTTTCACATCCTCCCTTTTCTTCTCCTTATTTACCTTTTCTTTTTCCTCTCTCCTCTCCTTTATTTTTCTCCATCTCCTTCTCCTTCACTTTCTTTACTCTCCTTCTTTTCCTCTTCCTTTTCTTCCCTTCCTTTTTTCTCTCTCGTTCTCCTTTCCCCATCTCCTCCTCCTCATCCCTCTTCCATTCCTTCTTAATTTCTTTCTTTTGTTTCTCCTTTTTCCACCTCCTCATCCCTTTTCCTCTCTTCCTTTCCTTCTCCACCCCTTTCTCCCTCTCCCCTCCTCTCCACCCCCTTCTCCTCTTTCTTCCCCTCTTCCACCCTCTCTTTCCCCTTCCTTTCCATCCCCTCCTTCTCTTTCTTCCCCTCTTCCACCCTCTCTTTCCCCTTTCCTTTCCATCCCTCCTTCTCTCTTTTCCCCTCTTCCACCCTTCCTTTCCCTTCCTTTCCATCCCCTCCTTCTCTCTTTCTTTCCCTCTTCCAACCTCTCTTTCCCCTTCCTTTCCACCCCCCTCCTTCCCCCCGGTTCCCCTCGGCTGCCCTGAGCGAGTGAGCCTCAAAGCGTAGATTCTCCGATCACCCGCAGGAGGCCAGGCAAGAGCCCATCATGGAGTTTCACCCGCCCCCGCGTGGCCTTGGCCGTTTTTATCGAGGTGTTACAAGGCGGTGTTAAAGAGCTCGGGGGGGGGGGGGGTGGAAGGAGAGGGTGGGAGGGAGCTGGGGTTAAGTGACTGGCTTACAAGCGCAGAAAATCGCACCCACAAACACAACACACCCCACCACACACACACACACACACACACAACACCCCACACACACACACACACATATATATATATATATATATATTTTTATATATAATATATATATGTTGTGTGTGTGTGTGTGTGTGTGTGTGTGTGTGTGGTGTGTGGTGTATAATAATATATAAAATAAAATATATAAAACATATCATTTATATATATATATATATATATATATAATTTTAATATATATTTTTTATATATATATATATATATAATATATAAATATAACATACATATGTAAAAAAATACATATATATTTAAAGTGTGGTTTGTGGTGTGTGTGTGTGTAAGTGTGTTATATTTTATATTTTATTAATATATATATATTATTTAATATTATTATCTATATATATATATATATTTTATAGTGTGTGTGTGTGTGGTGGTGTGTGTGTTGTGTTGTGTGTGTGTGTGTGGTGTGTGTGTGTGTGTGTGGGGATAAAATTATATGTATATATAAAATATATAGGGATATATTTGCATATATAAATTATATAAGCAAATATGTGTAATATATATATATATGTATATAAAAAATATATATTGTTATATATGTATATAAATATATAATTGTATGTATATATTTGTACATATATATACTTTATGTATATATATATGTATTAATTTATATATATACACACAATATTACATTAATATATATATATATATATATATATATTATATATATATATATATATTAATATGTATATATATATATATATATATAATAATATATATATATATATAATTTTATATTATATATATATATATTTTATATATATTTGTGGGTTTTGTGGGGGTGTGTGTGTGGTGTGTGTGTGCATAACGGGAGAAAAAGGGAAGAATTATGTTCCCGGCCATAGCAGCAAATGGAGTAAACCAGATTACCCACAAAGCATTAATAACTCCAACATATTCGTTTGTATGCATGACCTATCATGATTTTTAAGAACTGTCTGAATGAAAAAATGTAAAGTAGATTTGATTTACGCACATAAACGCTGTGATAAATTTGCTGCTGAAAAACAACTTTATTCTGCTTTTATACTGGGCATTACACTGAGCTATCGAAGCATTAGTACTGGTGTGTACTGGTCATGGTAATGGAGTGTCTTTTTGGGCCTGATATCCGTTCGGGCGTTTACTAATTATGATTAGAAATGATTTTCATCATTTATACGGGTTTTATAACACTTCACCTATGAAGATAATAGACAGATAATACAGTATAAAATTTTATAATATATATAGATATATATATAAAATAATTATATATATTTTATAATATACATATATATAATATAAAAATATATATATATATATAATATATATATATATATATAATATATATAATATTACACACACACACACACAACACACACACACACACACACACAAAACACACACACACACACAATATATATATATATATATATGTGTGTTGTGTGTGTGTGTGTGTGTGTGTGTGCTGTGTGTGCGCGTGTGTGGTGCGTACGTGTGTGTGTGCATGTGTGTGTGGGTACAGATATACAGATATAAATATTATATAGCTATAGAACAGATAGATAAATAAGTTAATTAAATAAGACCAGATAAATAGGAAGAATATAGATATAGATAGATACATACATATCAATAAATGCAAGGATATATAGACTGAAGCTTTAATGATATATATATATATATATATATATATATATATATATATATATTTTATATATATATATTATTTTATATATTATATATATATATATATATAAAATTTATATATATGTGTTTTACACATTTTTAAAATTAATATTGTTATTATTATTATTTCATTATTATTATTATTATTATTATTTTAATTATTTTTTTATTATTATTTATTATTATTATTATTTTTTCCCATTTGATAATAATAACAACGACTGAATTTCCTTGAATATAGTGACACGGTAGTAATCTCACTTCCGGCCTTCTGTTTTAATCCATTTTTCTTCTTCCTCTCTCCATATTCCCTTTCCTTTTCTTATTACATATGATTTATTTTCGTTTATCTTTTTTTTAATTATTATTATTCTTTTTAGTTTTAGTCAATTTTTATCTAAGATAGAAACTGTTGTTGTTTCTTGTTCGAATCAATGACGTGGTTCTTTAGAAGGTGAAAGGTTAGAGAACTTACTTGTTCATTTTGATTATATTCATTATGTTGTTGTTGTTTTTGGGTTGTTGTTGTTGTTGTTTGTTGTTGTTGTTGTTTTTTGTTATTATTTATATTATTATTATTATTATTTTTATGATGATGATGATGATGATGAGGAGGAGGAAGGGGCCCATCTTCATCCTCCTCATCATCATGGGTCATCATTATTATCATTATCAGCTTCATCATCATCATCGTCATCATCATCACATTATCTTATCATTATTAAAGCATTAAAGCAATCTGTCTAACTCTATAAGTGATTGAAATATACTGTTTCTGTTCTTAGAAGATTAAATGTATTCCAGGTTTTCATTCGTGGGGGAAATGTAAATATATTTCGAAGCTGCATTTCAGAAAAGTAAATATATATATATATATATATATATATATTATATTAAAAAATATATATATTATCATATACATATATATATACATATATATATATATATATATATATATATTATATATATAATATATATATATAATATATATATATATATATATATATATATATTACATTTTATATATAAATATATATAATAATATATTTTATATATATAATATAATATAATATTATATAATATATAAAATATATAATATCCGAGACTGCATTCATAGAAAAATTGTGAGATTCCCGAAAATCATTGAGTGAAAGTAATGGTTTTTTTTTGCGAAATTCTTTTCTTAGAAGTGTAAATACACTTAGATATTATATTCTTGCAAAAGTAAAATATGTTCTGAAAATCTATCAATAATGACGTTGGTTCTATTTTTTAATTCTTTCTTAAAAAATTTTGTTCGTAGATTTTTTTCGCCTTAATTCTAGGTTAATGGGAGATTTAACTGTAATGTTGTGGGATTTGTAAACGTAAGTAGATTGCTTAACCGCTGTTGATAAGCTGCGAATATTGAATATCATTAAAAAGTATGTCTATGCAAAGTAAAATTATCAATTCCATACATAATTTGAGTAAAAAATCATTCATTCGTCAAAGGCAGTGGTACTGCAATACGAAGGTTTCTAGTTTTTCTCTCTTTCTCTCTCTCTCTTTTCTCTTTTTCTTTCTCTCTTTCTCTCTCTTTTCTTTCTCTTTTCTCTCCTTTTTTTTTTTTTTCTCTCTCTCTCCCCTCCCCCCCTTTCTCTCCCCTCCCTCGCTCTCTCTCTTCTCTCTCTCTCCCCCCCCTCCCTCCCTTTTTCCCCTCCCTCTCCCCTCTATCTCCTTCTTCCCCCTTTTTCTTCTCCCTCCTCTTTTCCCCCTCTCTCTCTCTCCCCCCTCTCTCCCCCCCTCTCCCCCCC